>NW_019416293.1:250827-321855 GCF_000390285.2 Anoplophora glabripennis
TATATATATATATATATATATATAAATCTTCAAACATTAGATGTCGGTTTGCAAAGTTGCATAATGTCAAAGGGCAAAAAAAGTTAACCGAAAAAGTAGTATTACATGTTTTTTTTTATTAAATCCGGCAAAAGTACCTGGAAAATATAAAAATGAGGTGAAATATTCTAAAAAAGCAGTACATTTTACTGGTAATTTTACAAAATTTCATAAAAATGTACATAAAAAATGACTATGAATAATATTAAGGACAGTTATTCTGAATTGAACATTACATTGAAAATTTTCCGTGTTTACCGAGAGGGAAATCGCTGGCCAAAATTATACACAAAAACTAGGATAATCCCAAATCAATATACTGCTTGCCGGTATCTTGATACACAAACAAGAAGAATTATATTTAATACGACCCACTTATATATCACTTACAAGGGAAAATTAGAAGTATTTCTACAAAGCGTCCTCTGTATAAGTGCGTAAACAAAAACAATTATGTACAGCATGAGTTGTGAAACGAAAAAACTTTATTTTTTTGGGCCATCCGTTATATAAACGTAAATACATTATAGCACCACTAAATTCGAGCTGTATACAAACAGAGCGTCTAAAATCGTTGACCTCGTAAAATCTTTAGATCACCTAAACAATCCGAGCATTAAAAAATGTATTTATTTGTTGAAGAGGTTGCCCAACGCCGCCGTACTAAATCAAGCAAATTATCCCATTAATTCCTAATGGTTTTTGTACGGATTAAATCTGTAGATCTAGAGACATTCGTTTCAACGTTAACGATTGCGCCTAGATAATACATATTTCGTTGTTGTATTTTTTAAAATAGAAATGCGATAGAGGAGCTTCGAGTAACCATTGTAATCGAAACAATTAATCTACACTGAAGAGAACATAAATTGATATATTAAACAATCCGGCAAGTTCTTAACGTCGACGAAATTGAAAAGTTTACTGTTAAACTAAAACAACAGGATATTGCATTAATTAACGATATTCGATGTATTTTAAATTAATCATTTAAGAGTCTAATAACCTCTCTATCGCTCGATAACAATAACTGACGCCCTTATGTTGGCCGCAGTAATAGATTTTAAGTGCTTATCGGTAACACATTAAACATAAAACTAATTTTATACTGCTCTGCGCAATGTGGGTATACTAATATTTAAAATCACCCTCGATCCCATCGCGGCTATGTCCCTGAGGGGCCCATTTTAATGCATTCAAAACACCTTTGCCCCCCTCAGACAGTCGTTGATTGTGTGGGTTAATACGGGATCAATTCATGTCACACGTACACCCAAGTGTAGGGTGAAACTTTTATTAGAGAAGTATCATTAAGCGTGCTGGTCCATTAAAAGCATTTTTATGTTTATCTTATTACTATTAGGAGGTATAAATATTTGTATATTAACAGAAATAAAGTAGTTCCAACCGTTACATAAGTAACTGTTCCAAGGAATAGTTGCACGGGACAGTTCCAATGTAAATGGTCCCCGGAAACGGATCCAAACTACTGCAAAATGACGATTTTAAAGTAACAGTTCCAAAGTAACATTTCCAAAATAGCGGTTACAAAGTATTTGCTTCAAAATTCTAAATTCTAAAATAACGGTCCCACAGTTAACGATTTCAATGAACGGCTTCAAAATAACGGTCCCTAGGTAATGGTTCCAAAGTAACACTGTCAAATTATCGATTCCACAATATACCTACTTCCAAACTAAAGGTTCCAAAGTAACTTACTGTTGCAACGTAACGATCACTTTTTAACGGTGATACAGAAACGACTATAAAGTAACAGTTACAAAATAAAGGTTAGAAACTAATGGTTGTACATTAAAAGTTCCACGGAACGGTTCCAAAGTAACGGTTCTAAGGAAGAGTTCCAAAGAACTGTTACAAATCAACCGTTTTAAAGTAATGATCAAAGCAACGGCTCCATAATAGCGGTTCCACAGTAACGCTTCCAAAGTAACGGTTCCAAGTAACTGTTGGAAAGTAACAGCTACATTGTAGTAGTTACAAAGTAAGAGTTACTAGACAGGAGCAACAGATCTCTTAAAATATCTGAATTAAGTTTTTTTAAACATAATTGAACTACGAATTGTTGTGTTGAAAGCCTTAGCATTTTTGTTTATATTGTGCTAAAATGTCAGAGAATCGTAAGAATCGTGAACAATAAATACAGTGGGTTGTTGGTGCGAAACTGAAGCGTTTAAGCATTTCTAGAGGTATATATCTTTTTGTTTTACTTCGACTAGAATGGCATCTTCAGCCTCTTAAGTTGCAGTCCAGCCGTTGCAAGGTGCAAAGGTCCTTGAGACACTGCTCTGGATGTTACCACATTTTAAGGTCTCTGACCTCAAACTCCGCCCGCTAAAAGCAATTGTGCCCATCACTGACCATTTTCAAACGGTAGCCACAAAAATAGAATGGTTAAGTAGAATTACAATGCTTTCAAAAGAAACCCACTAATGGTTTAGAGTTTAAGCTGAAGATGTAAGCAAATAAAGGAAGACAACTATTTTAAGGAGTTAAGAAAATGTTATAATGGACTTGTAAAGGGGGAATTTAATAACTATTTGATAATGTTTTTGACATAAATTGAAAGATAATATCTGATACAATATAGCTGCTTCTTAATATCTTATGTACGTAGATGTTTATTCGAGATTTGCGTAGACATGTCGGATTTAACATGTGCAATAATAACTCAAACTCGTGATTTTTTGCCGACTTACACATATCACCTGCTAAATCTTGCAGTGCTAAATTGCAACTTTAAATTAGATCGCCAGCCAAGTCACGTGTCATTAATCTGGCCTATAAGTCCCGTTCAAGATCCTCTTTAACTAGGGCTTTACGGTTTACTGCCCAGCTTTTGCTGCAGTCTTAAACTTTAAATTAAGAATTAAGGTATCCAGCCGGGGTCATCGAGCAAATGTAACCTTCAGGGATGGTATTTTCAAATGTCATTTATAGATGTCTATTGTATCTAATACTCTTTCAATAGAAAATTAAAAAATGTATAAAATTTTACGAATTATGCAGATATTTTGTAATCATCCACAATTTCAATAAGGCTTCTGTGTATGATATTGGTCAGTATCCAATAATAGCTATTTATTACATCTAAATAGAAAACGAATATCGGAAATCTACCCCCTACGTTGAATTTCATTACGTTATAATAGGCTAATAATGTCTCTTACCACTTAATACATTTCTGTAAATTATATTGACATCGATGGAGATGCCAGTACACAAATTAATTATATTTGTTGGTTTCCTTGCTCAAAGTTGATCGATTAGTTCGAATAATTTCCTCTGATTAAATTCAAACGCGAATTACCAGACCGCTTAGTCGATTCATTACGCATTATTTATTAAATCCTAGTTTACACCCTACGATTAGCTAAAGCTTAGGTTACACGGAAGCAGCGATAATTAATACAATCATATTTGGAATGCCGTGTTCATCATCCTATTTTTTGGACGAGCGACTACACACGTTATCTGTCCGACCGTAAATTTATATATAAACATAAATCAAGTCACCCCTGCGCATTTACATTTTGTTCTGGATCTGATGCACACCACTTCACAGCCGAATTTATCGATGACTCCATCTCTCGGTTGGCCTCAGTCACTATGCATTTAATATTAGCCGTTACAGATTCTCAGAAGGCCCGTTCTCCGAAGCCGTTCTTCTTTTGTTCTCAGCGAGATGATATGCCATTGACACCACGAAACAACTGAACTGTTGAGACTGATCGAATTAGCGCCGTGTAATTTTTCAAAATTGGTGGGCGGCCATGTCACTGTCAATTGTCTTTGATAATTACGGGGTCGTACGTTACCTGACACTTTTGTAATAATTATACGCACGCGAGATAGGTGAGTGTGGTGTCAAAAAACTGTGGTACCATATTTAAAAAAAAAACATTATTGGCATGACAATAAACAAACGATACAAAACTTATCATGTGGCTTTGAAACTTCTAAATAGTTGTCGTGAAGTCAAAGAGTGATTTTTTATTTTTTTAGTTTCATAGTTTTTTCTTTGGAACAATAATACATCTGAGTCTACTAAAAAGTAGTGTAATAAAGATATAGAATTCTAATGCTATAAAATATGAACATGCTTAAATGAACATAAAAGGAAGTCGTAAGGTCATATCTTAATTACTGGTAAGTTTTGTTCTAAGAGGAAATTAAGAAAGATTAGACCGTGTGTCGGCTTTTTATTATTAATTTTCGGAGAATGATTAGTTATCAGTTTCAAGGATGACACTTGTTCGGAAGATATTGGTTTATAAATGACTTTGACTTCAACGTGTTAGACTGTGACCCAAGTAAATGATAAGTGTGATTTGATTTGTTACGAAAGGCACGTTTTTTAAGACAATTTTGAAAGTGTTTCCTTCTTTCATTTAGATGTCACAAATATCATCTCCTGGATGTTTCTGTATTCTCTCATTGGGGTGTCCAGGGCTATTTAGTGATTCAAGGAGGCCATTTGAATGATACCATGCACGCTGGTCGGAGAGTAATGGAGTCAAATCACGGACAATCGGCCGCCTCTAGGCCTGGTGGACGGCGGACCGAATGCCAGAGGTGGTAGTTAAAGGAACAGCGTCGAGTCTAAACGGCATCGTAAATAGCTGTAGTTTATAGCACCGAAATCATCGAGCCATTGTGTTTTGATTTGTAAAAGGAGTTTGCGGCACACCCTCGTTCATGCTTCCGGCAATATTTTACTCTGCTAATGGGAATACAGTCTTGCGGTACCCGATCTACAGTGTGTTTTCGTGTTTGCGAAACCAGTGTAGTATGTACATCGCATAATCAAGCATGCATGGGTATGGGTACACAAAAAAGGAAGACTTAACAATTCGAGAAAAAAACGGTGGAGTACATAAAGCACCTGTATGGAATATAAAAATAAGGTCTAGAAAACTGAAAATACGATATATTACATATATGCATATTATCGGTGGTAGAACTTCTTCTAAGAGTTGTACCTAAATAGAATGCACAAACTTGTGTAGAAAAGGTAACAATTTAGGTTCCCTTTGGATAACAATAACAAAATGAAAGAAATTATAATAACATTTCTCGACAACAGCTATGAATATTCAGATTCGATCGGAATACGATTTACACTTTAATTTTATTCCGTACTAAGGAGTTTTGAATATTAAATAATTTTCAAGTGAAAGCCATACTTATACGCAGTTGTATTAAGAGGAGGAACTTATAGAGGGTGTTCCAGGATTTTGTTTTTCATTAATTACAGAACCAGACGATGTGTGAACTAGTTAATTCAAAGGCTACCACTGAACCGGTTTCTTATTCGTTGCATGAATGACAGCGACACTGACTAAGCCGTTGATGTAGGTAGGAAAAGGCAGGAACTTTTGACTTATGAGTGCGTTTGTAATTGAGTTCCTCAAGATCAGTCCAAATGTTTACAAACGTGACTAAAACATTACATCTATCGACTTGTATAGGGTGTCCATATGAAACCTTCCATCTTAGTAGTCTGAAGTCAGATAGAGTATACCTACAATCGGTAAAATATTAATTAAAAGCAAGTAATCTATTCGATGTCCAATAATTGCACAAAAATCAAGTCAATAAGAACATATATAATCCAAACCAGTTAACAAAGTTGTGTATGAATGCCCGTAAGATTACAATTGATATTAATGTAACACAGAATCAACATTTACTTTATACTTACTCTTTTTCTATATGGAGTATATAATAGATAAGCATATCTAGAACAATATTAATGTACACGCACAAAAACAACAAAATTATATAAAATTTAACTAAACATATCGTATACTTTTTAAAGGGCAAAATATGACCACCAATGTTCGATAATTATGTAAAATATCCCATTTTTTCCTAGATTATTTTGTGACATTTGGCGAGTTTAAGGAAAAGAATTACAATACTTAAAAAATGTCCCTGAATCTAGAATCATCTAGAACCGCAACAAATTCAGTTATTTTGAGGACATCGTCAAATAAACTGTAATTGGAACGTGTAAAAGTAAAACCAATGTCGTTTATAAATGGACGAAAAGGAAGTGGTCCCAAACGGGAGCCTTGTGACATACCCCAAGTTATAGATAACACTGCTTTCTTTTGCTTTTGACAAAAGTTGTGTACATTATTTCATTTGCATTTTATTATTTATGTTACCCATTTTCCAGAGTTGCTCGGAGAAACGACATAAAATTTTCTATAAGGAATTATTGTATGTTCTGACACGGTAAACAAAGAATATATCCGACAACGCCTAATGTATGTCAAAGTGCCTCCGATTCGGTCGCTTTCCACCCCAACACATCCACGTCCAAGCCAGAAGCCGGCCTATGAATAGTAGGGCAACAGCCGCCCGAGATTTTTTTTCAATAATACGTCACGTCATAGCGGGCCGTGAGCCGCCCGCAGAGCTGGAAAGCATTTTATTGATAAGATCTGTATTGAAGCCCATTCAGCGATGACTGACTGCAGCGGGGAGTGAGCGCTGTGACTGGCTCCATTCAGTACGGTCACAGCCACCTTGTTTGTAGTACAGCTTGTTTGTTTAAGTGGCCCGAGGGTTCGCGTGCATTTGCGAAATTGGAGACGCTCGATTTTTAATTTTTTTCCGGTTCGTTCTACCCCGAGTTAAGTCGGTGTGGGCACTAACTTGGGAAGAGCATTATATGAAAGCGTTGACTGGAAATACCAAACTCCACAGAAGAGTAAATATTGTTTTGCCATAAAATATATATTTTTGAATGAAAAATTTACAGAATACGGAAATTTTGCTTAGAAACTATACCCTCAATTTTTGCAGTAAAGTAATATGAAACTATATCATGCCCGTGTCAATTCTAGTAATTATTTGTGAAAGATTAACCTACAAAATTGACCAATTAAATTTGTTTGTTTTAATTACCATGTATCTGGGCTATTTACAAAACAACAACGGTTAAGTGGTCATTAGGAAATGTCAGTCAAACCTTAATTAATCAAAATAGAACAAAAAGTACGTCGTCGATTAGTGAACTGTGATATTATTGGGTTTATTAAAACGTATATGGTATATTTGTTGTCAACCAGAAAATTTTAAAGCTGCACTGAGAGAAAAATCTTGCTTGAAACTAGTAGGAAGCTTCAATTTTTTTAATATATTTATTATTATATAATATTTTGATGTTAAACACGTGATATTAATGAACGTAATTCCCAACACAAACACTTATACATATAACACTCTGTCTTGCTAATACGCAGGCGCGAATCAAGGGAGCATGTAGAGAAGAACAGCATCAACCGTTACTGTGCATGCATAGTATAAGGTGCGTATGTGCACTATTATGGCTGATGTAGATTTGGAAAGTCTCACTGAAATTGTAATCACAATTATATTATCTGGGAATTTCTCCAAAAAGAATAAAAAATATTTCTTTGACTAATAAATTTTATTCCTGCCAAGCAAAATATTTCCTTAGCGCAACCAAACTCTTTAGTACAGAGAATTTGCGGCTTATAGTTTCAACAAACATAGGCGTAGATATTTTAGCCGGGACTGTGGGAAAGTAATAAAGATTCGGCCTATAAAAAGCAGTAAGACAAACTATTGTTTACGTTACCGTTCAAGCAACTGGCAGTCACAAAGAGGCCGCAAGAAGCCGCGTAAAAACCATTATTCATTTGTGCTTTATGTGGGCTCAAGGCACGTAACTAAATCATTGCCCAGAGATCACTCTGTTAAATGTACTGAATCAATTACGGTGGATCCTGCGAGAAATGAACGCAAGGAAAAATCAAGCAGTCATATTTTACTTCCACTAAATTAAAATCGTTTGTCTTAGTTTTTATTCCGGTGGAAGATAAGGATCCCCCGAGATTCGACATTACGAAAATTGGTTTTTACATTGTAAAGAAAAGTGTTTTATGTTGCAGGATTCGCGTTCTATTTGTGCCTCGTAATGCTGAATAATGAATTATTCCGGGACTCCCCGGGAAACGTGTAGAAGCTCCAATTATTCTTCTGAATAGCTCCAGATTTATAAATCGGTAAATACTGGAGCAAATATTACGCCGATGTTCCGCAAACGGGAAGGTGTATGGAAGCAAAACATGATATAATTTTCTACACGGTGGCTATTATAATTCTTCTTCCTCATAAGCCTATGCAGACTATAAATGTCTACATTTGACTATTTCCATCCTATTTAATATTAAAACTCAGACAAGCTACTTCCTCAATTTGGCAAAGAACTTTATAGTTCGGCATCGGCACCTACAGAAGGCTTTCATTGAAGTATCTCAACGTCTTCTTGATACTGGTAGTGCTGTTCCTCTCTCAATTTTTTATGATTAATCTATCATATGCGAATATAATGACAGTCAAATATCTAACATGCTGTGTATAAGACTTACTATCTTTAGATAACGAAATTTCCTCAGCCATGCGTAAGAAATTATATCCTTTGCCAGGAATCCTTTACTTTATTATTCCTATATAATTAATTACAACAAAATTATCTGATAGATGATCCGAGATAATCCAAATGGTTGATATTTGCTTCCTAAAGTAGACTTGGCAAACTCTTTGAGAGTTATTGCGGCAATAAAGTAAAGCTGAAGCGGCCGTTACAAACTAGGAATCCTTAGCTCTCTTATAAAGTAGTTTCTGTTAGGGTCATTTAGATATTTATCTATAAGCAGAAGACAACCGACAAAGTAAATAGTGGATTGGAAATAAATGTTGTGTATGATTTTCTTTGAAGTAGTTCTTACTTCGCCGTTGTTTAATTATTTCTGTTTCCGACGATGTTGTGTCTGTTACTCATCTCTTTATACAATATTTTTACCTTCCTTTGTAACATCCTCTAATCGAGGAAGCTGTTTTTGATAAATAGGAGGTCTTTGGTACGGCAGCAAATCTCGTGAAAAATGATGCAATGGAATAGAGATCCATTGTTACGATTAATCTTGTAGATTTAGGAAAAGTCTTAATTGGATTAAGTGGCAATAAATTTCATTCAATTAGTATTCCGTGTTTCAGTAAAGAAGCAAAGTTTAAGTACCTGCGGTATGCAGAAAATTGAATCAATCGTTACTAAAAATAGTTCCCTTACCATGCACCTCCTGATATATACATCACTTTTCCAGCTACTAAATCTCGGTTAAGTGTTGTTAATGTACAACAAACGGACACAATAACAGTCCTCGAGGTCGTAACCGAATTGTTAGACACATAAATCTTCAGCCTCATTAAATTGTCTCGAAATTAGTTTCCTGTCAGGGCGTTTTTAATTTTATATTTCCCCAGTGTCTCTGGCGAGGAAGTCTACTTGAACATACACGGTGTGACGTGCCGCACTTCGGGTTGAATCGAAGCTTTATGGGCGCCCACCAAGCCATAAAACCACACTAAATCATCCTCTGTGCACGCCGGTCTGGGCCGCAGAGGACTAAGATTGAATTTGTGAGGAGGCTGCTGCATAATGAATTAAATAAAATAAGAATGTGTCGTATGTACAAGATTGCCGTAGTGACAATTTTGACTACAACCACCGAGGACTTAAGTTTCCTGTACCTTCACGTACACCCATTGTATTTTTCATTCGGTTCTGCCATCTAAATTTACCCACGTTTCATTAAGTCTTAATTTAGTTCTGGTCTATGAGAGCACCGCTACATCTACGTCGATCCGTATTACCAGCTCGCTTTGACAGCGTTGTTTATTCAAAATAAACATTAATTAGACTGTCAACATCGATTTCTCCGGACGCACCCGAAGAATGGTCATAGGAGCGGGCTGACAATCGCAGTCAAAATCCACGCTGACGGCGGTCACGTGCGTAGCACGTGTGGCGGACGGACGTAATGTTGTTATATTTAATGGGACTCGGTGGCCTTTGGTCCGACAAATAATGCCTATTGTTAGCCGGCTATATAGCCGGCACAATGGCGGAGGATTTGTTGTGATGCAGGACATCGCGATCTATGGTTATTCATGGGGAACGGATCGCAGTTATGGGGTACAGTGCTGGGTCTGATGAGCGATTTTCTGATGGAATGTTAATGGTGTATTGTGGGACTGGTGAAGTCGCGGTTGCGTTTGATAGAAGTTCAGAGAATCGATGGATTTTTCGCAGAAAATCACAGTTACATCCTAACTCATTGGTGGTTTTGGAAAAGAGGAACATTCCTTTTTTTAAAAAACATATATTCAATTATTAGATCTCGTATTTTTACTAACAATTTCAATTGTTTTCTAAATAATATCAAACAATGTTCTTTGAACTGTATGCAAAATATATCTAATCCCATAGAAAATATTTCTAACTGTTGATTTTACGGGATTCTGCACCACTCTCAAGTCATTGCTGACAGCGATGACTCGCCTTGCTGGACATCGTCACCATGGCTGCTGGAGGCTTGATACCAGCGCTCGATGACATGACCTTGAATGAAGTGGGTACAAAACAACTACTTGCACATAACTGTTTAATAAAATGTTAATAATATTAGAATATTTCATAGATTTTCGAGACAATATTCAAAATTACTTTTTTAAACATTTCATTCATTTCGATTTCTAAGCGTTCGAAATATCACCATTCATCCAGAGAATCTAATCTATCTAATTAACAAAAATATGTACAAATTCACAACGTCCACTTGTTTTTTTAAATCTATTTAGGAAATAGTCACACGGGAGAACCCAAAAGCGCCAATCTCTCGCGCAAAATGAATTCAGAAAGTGCCTCATCAGTTCCGGCCGTTATTTTGTTAATTAATTCCCTCTCCCTTGATGATTGCAGAAATGGCGTCAGTTAATATTTGCCTTTGGACGTGCGTTGTGTAATTGTGACAGCATTATTTCGATACAGAACGTACAGTTTGTTTAAAAAATCCAATTTCGTGTTATATACCCCTGAAACTTTCATGATATCCGCAAAACTTTAATGAAATCTCTTTTGCATGCTGAGATCAATAGCAGCGTCTTGTTCATGTTGAGATGAAATTGATAAAGTTTTAAACAATCTTTGAAAATTTATATGCTAAGTTACATTTTTTTTAAATCGTTCTGAATTTTATTTCTTAAAAAGTAATGACTTATTTAAACAATTTTATTTTAACTGTAAGCTCCTCTATATACTTCGGGAACATTCACAGTACATCATTATTTTACGTACCTATAGTGCTTCCATTCCTTTTGTATCGACTTCTACCCATATTGGACAAATTGGACTCTAAAGTGGAAAAATCACCTTGTTAGAAGGCAAAAACGTCGCTTCCCTTTGTTGCTACATTCTCAAAATCAGACGGAAAAGATAAATTATTAAAAAGTTACGTGATTGTAGCATTGTTGACTATAATTTATATGCAATTTTGTGACATTACCAACAAATTATATTTAAAGTATCGTATTTAACTTTACTACAATTTTATTTAATGTACTATTCTCTTCCTTTTGTGCTGCAGAATTCATATTGAAGCAATAGAACAAGGTTATTAAATTTTAATGCAATAAAAGTAACACATTGTGACTTGTGACAGTTTTTTTGCACAAAATGGAAGACTACAATATTTTTTACAAGATGCTTTTTCCGAGTAAATTTGTTCAATAATAAATCAAAAATCATTCTTGTATCTAAAATTTTTAATTTTTTTTATAACAAACCATTTCGTACAATACAAAATAAAACTCAAGGAGCCTTCTATTAATGCTTCAGCAAGATCGCCAAACCTACCTCCGTCACTGTCTCTATGAATAAGAGATGAAGGCAGTATTTGATTTCAACATCAAGATTACGCATATATGTTCCTATTAGGTCTTCTAAGAATTGTTATTATTTTATGCTACGATGGTTCCAGGCTAAGCCACACACACCGATTTCTTTTAACTCGATGGAGTCGCCTACTTTTTGGTTCTGTTGCTTGTTCGAATCAAAAGCTCGTCGCTAAAACTGTTGCTTCAAGGCCGGTTTAGAGACTCACCCCGTGGTTTTCGCTGAAGATATAAAACGGAGAATAACGACGCTGCCTGATAAGCAACTATTAAATACAATCTGTATCAGTACGCGTTTTTATTTCGTTGCCATTTATGAGGTATATTGATAAGTCCAGGTTTAACAAAGTATTCCAGTGCTGGGCTCTTATCGCGGTCTGTGAATGGAAAACGCTTCACGTCTGAATTTTATCATCAGTTACAAATTGTAGGAGCATGACAATGTTGCATATTATACCAATAAAATAAAATGATATCTTTTGTATTCACTACGGACGAGGAAATTCCTCAGAGCGACGTCATGAAATGATATAGAGCGGAGACGGCACAGAATGTCTAATTCGGTTTTATTTTGGTCATGTGTTTTCTAATGATACTGGCGCTTCCTTTGTCTTGGTGCGAAAATACTTTAACAGCCTTATTTATGATTAATTTGAGCCGTTTTATACTTCAAATGTTTGTTGGAGGTCATTCTGTGAGATATTACAGAAGAACGACTGACAATTTAAATGATTTATTTGCTCTGTGTATATGTATAAATATAAAGTAACATAAACTGCCTGTTTTAATTACGCTACAACTGTTAATTGCAACTATAAAATATGTAGGACAAGTGTCGTCCACATATTTACGATGAACGGAGTAGAAAACGTATTTGTGTTTCAGCAATGTGGAAAAAATTGATTTGCGCACATAAAATTCAACATATGTTTTTTATTAGTTTGTCCTTTACCTACTTTTGTTTTTCAATGTGAAGTAATATGTTTCTTCGCAAATCTAGATAATTTTAAATGATTATTTTTACAATTTCCTCGAACGGACGTAATTGTTTTCTCATTACAGAGATTGTATATCATTACGCGTCGAAAAAAGTCGGAGCTTTTCTTGAATAACATTTACATATTAATGGCGCAAACGGCTTAGCGAGTTATTCCATAAATAAAGCTCGATTTCAGAGTACCGAGACTTGAAAAATGAAAAGTATCGCTAATGCAAAGTAATATATTACGAGAATTCTAAGAAAAGTGTGCCCTACCTTTTTAGCTGATGGAAAAGGAATAACAAATATATGATGAGATTCATTATTCAGAGTGTTTTCGTATTAACATTTGCTTGTACCTCACGTTTTACGTCTTATAATACAAATGAAGTGTGATAGACACGTGGAATAACTCATTTTTGTCTAAATATTATAAATTTTCTTCAGAGAAACATTCAAAACACATTATTTGCTGTTGTATGTACTTTGTTCGATCAGTTCTCACCCTTGCCAGACTAACCCGTTCATGACTTTACAGATTCAAAGGAAGCACATTTAAAACTGACCCATTTAAATATATTATGTGATGGGATACCTTTCAGAATAATGCGTCTGCCGAATGAATTTTAATGGACGCCGAGTCCATTAGGATGACCAGAAAGGGCAAATTTTGCGTGTAGGATGATGATTCAGGAATATTTACAGCCACCTTTCCAGCATCCAACTATAGATGGCAGTTCAAATTGAAATTGATTGCGCCGAATGCTAATAATCGTTATAAATGGACACACAAACAGTTTTAAATCTAACACGAGCTTTAATATCACCTTGAGTCTTGAGTAAAAAAGGCGAGACAAAAATTTCCCTCGTCGTATGACTCTGCAGATAGAGCACCTAGCTCCATTATTAAAGTTCTTCGTGTCGTCTTAATTTAAACGAGGCACTTACTCATTAAGTATTTTAATGAAATGGCATAAAGTACCTCCCAAGAATGATTTGAATTAATGCAGCTTCGATATTAATACAGTTTTAATTAACGTAATGTTTATGAAGGCGTTGGGCGTATAATACGCCACAGTTTTCACGTGAACAGACCCATTTTCTACCCCGCAATGCACTCCTGAGATTAATTCGAAAAAGCGTAGAATAGAACCGCAGCACCCTCCTCCTTCTCTTGTCTTTTAAAAACAATACTCTATTAGCTATTACCGCAATATACCTCTTGGGATAAAATGAAGAGCTAGCACAGCAATACTTTATTTTCAGTTGGAAATCGATCACAAAACGAGGCTAGTTTGGTTCCGAGTGTACCATGCATTCCTACATAACTGGTAGCACTGTTGTGGTTTAACTGCTTTATTTTACTTAATAGCTGGTTGTCGAGTAATGTAATTACCTTCATTTAAATATTATAATAAGCTACAAGTTACATTTCTTTCGCTCCGTCATGAATATGTTAATTTTACGTTTTATTTGACTTGTCTGGGAGTAATCTGGAGAGATACATCAATTAATTCAGTTTTATGAACATGTAAAAGCTATTTGTTAGACTTCATGGTATTTGCAATACCTTTCATACGGGCGTTTCCAAATATTGATTTCGAATTTTAGTTGACAAGCTGCATTAAAGAATTAAATAAACGTGAATAGATCATTCGGAATGAAAATGGTTGTGTAATCACCCCTTAGTTGACTATTCCATTGAATTCTTTCAATGGACGATGTTAATCTATTGAAGTGTAGAATTCTATCCTATTGTAGGTAGATGAACCTTCATTGTCAATTTCGTCGAATAAAATGGGAGTTTTTTTATGTAGGAGTAATTCGAATTTGCGACGCATTGTGACATGGTAGAAACGTAATCAACCCTCTATTTTGGTGGACTCGCTTTACAAAAGGTTTTAATTCCGAATTTTTGCCGCAAAACGAAGGACAGTAGTATTCGTCGAATATAAGTTGCAGCAGCAGTTTTCATCTGCACAAATTACGTTTTGAGTAGAATTAAAAGATGAGAGGGTTAATGATTGATAGAAAAACGTCATACAGGCCTGTAAAGGCGATGAAAGAAACTTGTGATAAAATAACAATCTAAATATAGTAGCTTATGTTTGTTTAAGCGATGAAATTATCCAATCCTATTTATAAGGTTCATTTAAGGTACAAATGGACGGAGAACGGCATTCTTCGCTCATTATTTGCGATATTCTCGGCAAGTCGGTCGAATGCTTTGAAATAAATGATCGTTAACGTAATTAACAGCCATACGGAATACTCAACTATTACTAATTATTATCGTTTACTCGTAATTAGTGATAAATATAAAATAAACTTCATATTTTTCTTTCACTGGCTGTTCAATTAGAGAATATAAGGAGAGATATTCGTAAGTGAGCTTTTCTTTGAATATTTCAGGGAACTGCTGGTTGTGGGGAGTTTTTATTAACTAAACTTAAAGTAAAAATATTTGCTTTAGCTATTTATGTAACGCTTCGAATTTTAGATAAATGAATAGTTTTTAAAGAAAATTGCTAAAGAATAACTAATTTTTGATATGAAGTTCATAAAAATAAATTTTTCGTAGGTGAGACACTGATATTGACTAAATAGTACATTCCTATAACATGTCTACATACTATTTGAGGCGCAGGATATGTGTGTACATTGTTGTGATTCGTACAATACTAGGCTTATGATTTATTCATAAAAAAGAGACGAGTAATAATAAAACAGATAACTGAAGATATTTTAGTGTCAATAAAGTGAATATAAAGTATGTATTTAATATTAATAGCATTATATTGTCACAAACACCAAAGAAAGATAATAATGCTTGTATTTTGTAAAGAGAAGAGGAAACATATTTAGATAACAAACTTTTAATAATCACGACAATGATTTCATTTTTGCTGTATTGAATTCCGCAAAATGGCCATACAAATTAAGAAATAATTAACAGTAAAATAGAACTTGTTTATCATAAATCTCTGTTGGTTTTTCTTTGAAAATTTATAAGTACTTTTATTTGATAATTTCTTCTTATTTTGTATCAAGTTCGACTGTACGTATCTTACAATTTGATGCTGCAATTGCTTTACAATTATGAAATTTGAAATGTATTCTTTGCAGACCACAAAGGGAATAGAGTTAATTTGTATCTGTACGAGTTTTATGTATTTATTATAATTAATAACGCCGTTATTGACGAAAAATTAAAATTGGACTAAAGTAACTTGGATTAGGCCATCATATTTTGGCCCCGGGAATATGTGACAGAATTTTGCCCAGACCTTTTACGACACCCTGTCCAGTACAGCAGATAAAATTCTGGCGTAACTACACACATCCCACTCCACCGAAACACAAAATGACAAAAATAAATGCGATATTTATACACCAAAGGCAACGGGTATCGGTATCCTTTTAAAAGTATCAAAATTAGAGGGAAATATGACACAACATGCTCCCCGGCTGAAGTATATCTCGAACACCTGTTCGTAGGCATTAAACCGGGATATTCCCCAGACGCGGCTTAGCAGCTAAGCCGAAAAATGCGTTTGAAGGGTAGACCCACTAGGAAGGCCGTCACCGTCGACTCGGGGGCACTTATCTCCCGATACCGGGCGCTCCGAATTCGATAAAAACCTATTCAGATTCGACCGTGTGGAGCGCGCCGTAAATTTTCGAATGTCGTCGAGACCGAGAGCACGGCGGCGAGTTTCCTTATATAGCCGGATTGGTGACGTGAAAAAGCTGGCTCTAATCTCGAACAATCGGTAGTTTCGGTTTTAAAGAATAGCCCCGTACGGGGATATTTCGTTCGGACGGAATTAAAAAGGCAACAGGAGCGTCCCAATTGTCTGTAAATGGACGATATTCTGGTTGCTCGTTACTTCTTAAACGTCAAACTTTGCAGCGTACAGAAAATATTAACCTGCACTAGTGTTAATCAATACCTTTTCGTTTTAATCCCGAAACAATTTATATGCTGTTTAGTATGAATCTTGTTTTATAAAAGATCTATGTAGGATGTTTGCAGATAGTCTTAAATGAGGTTTATCTGTAACTAAACGTATTTCTAGGAAGCAAGAAGAGGAATGACCGCATAATTCCTTTGATAGTCAAAGCATTTCCCTTGCTACATGTAAAATATTACTATAAACTTAATTTTTAAGTAAAAAGTAACACCCACACAGCTATTTTATCTTTCTGTTGACCGCTCATTGTTGTGTAGTTCATTACCTCAACATTTATTTCGGCCATAGCGCGTATAAGACTTGCCGTAAAGGATTCTTTGTATTTATTGCATCGAATTAGATTCTATAATATATTCCCCTTTATATTCATCGAAGTATTATACAGACGAGTTACCATTCTTCCTTTGTCCACTCCTCTCGTGCCCATTTAAGTAAAACACGTTTGGAAAACGCCTTCGGGACTGCTCGAAATTATTTTTTAACCGTGAGGGAAATTTTCGTTTCTCCGCACCGAGCAGATATCCATATTCTGGATTTCTAGAGGCGTTACAATGTCCCGTACCGGCCGATTCAGTTTTAATCCTGTGAAGTAAGGAGCGTTATAAATCTCAACTTTATAAAAATTATGTGTTCCTCTGACGTACAGCCTTGCATGGCCGCCGCGATCGCAAGGCGCCTGCCAGCTAGCTGACTTCTTCCAGAACTAATTAATTCATAAATCAAGTCCCCTGGTTCTTGAATGCATTATTTTACTTGGTCGGTTGCGCTCACGCTAATCATATTTGTTCTGGTTTTAAAGGCCTGTGCTGGGGACAGATTATGTAACAGATATTCGAGCGGATGAAGCCTGAAATATCTTCTGGAGACGAGGAATAGACTTAGAGCACTTCTATCAATGTTATTTATCGCTTACATTAAACTGTTTAATTTTCCTGACCTTTTCATGCAACATGGACACAAATATTAATTTCTTTTATCCACTATTAATAAAAAACAATGACTTTGGGGTTATATAATTAATTTCAATTCCCTAGGATTTTAAAAATCTTTGAATTTACACAAATCGCAGAGTTCACTATCAGCAGCTTGGCTATATGACATACATGGTCGACGCTAAAGCACACCTGTGAATCTAAATTGTCCTTTTATGGGTACTGCCCAATGCTCGCTGTAAATTATTTTATCTATACTACAGATTTATTCATTTAATGGAATTTAATCTCGACTTGTGAAAGGTTCTGAGTGCAATGTTATAATACCCCCTTAAAAGGTGTTTTATTATAGTGTTTTATATCGCCGTTTCCTCGAACAACATGTGCTTCGCACCGAGCGGCATAGAGATTATAAAGTTATTGAGCTGTTGTAGCGCTCCCAAGTAACGTACATACTATATTAAAATTTGCTTTTCAGATGATAGTCTGTAGAGAAATACTAATCGAAGCCCTAGAAATGTTATTACATTCTTTGCAAGCCTTCAATACTGTACTGCCTCAGCCTGAACCAGATTCAGACGTTTTGTCTGGTAATAGTTTAAATAACTAGATGGATTTCACAGGGTCTAACGACACTTACAGTGTACGATAATTCAATAAACAAAGAAATCTAAATAAAAAATTTAGATTTTGGTACGAATACACTGAGGATTAATTTTTCGAGACAATGGTTCGGGCTGAGGCAGTACAGTATTGGTGATCATGAAGGTTTCTAGGGTCGTACTTAAAAAAATGAAGTTGATGATGGTCCTGGAGAGACGAAACATTACATATATAAACTAATTATGCCATTTGATAGAGGGCAAAAAGTGGCCATGAGAAAGCGTTCTTTTTTTTTTCAATATCACCTCAAACAAGGCTGAAATGAAACAAAAACGGATTTCCAAAATTTCGTTTTTTTTCAAATATTTCGAAAACTAATCATGTTAGCCTGTTAAGAGGCATAATGCTGGTCCCCTGATTACGCAACTTTGCCCCCATTTAAGCTACTTCGTACCTCTTACCCTTTCCGAGATCCCTGCATACAAAATAAATATCTATTCGTTCGGCGGGTGTTTCTCTAGCAAAGCAGTGTTTTATTACGTTCAATTAATACCCTATTACCATAAGGTACGGCTAGGGATAACACTTGTCACGCCTAAATTTTTATGTTAACGAGACAAGATTGATTTTGGTAATTAATTTTTGTTTGGAAAACACAAATAACAACGAAAACAACGACTGGGTAAATGAGGTTCATTAGTTTTTGTCACGGTTATTGTCTACATAATATATTACTGTAGTTGGGATAAGTACCGAAGAAAAGGTAAAGGCAAAGTAAATATAAAAATCTATAACAAAATTTGTTGCGGTAACATACACAAACAGTCTGTCTGCAAGTTAAAGAACTATCGGTTTTATAAAAATTTCAGATTCAATTAAACGAAAAGAAAAAAACTAGTTACCTTGACAAGTCATTATATTCTAATAATAATCTCCTTTGGTGGGAGACGGGCAGGATATCAGATTTTAGCTTGTCTCAAAGTTGATATAAATTGACTCCAGTTCGTCTTTAATATAGACGTTCTATCTTTGAGGTGGTCGAGAAGCTACTTTATGCAAGAGGTCGATTATCCTTCTCGTAAAATAATTTGTCTACTTTAAAAACACACAGAATGTCCGAAAAAATAAGGTAACGATCAAAATATTAAAACAACCATGAGAAATATGAATTTTGAAACAGTAACTTTACAAAATTTGCACAATGAAGTGACAATATAGAAAATATTAACAGAGCCAGTCCGCCACTGCAAATGACAAGGTCTTTTTCAATTTACCAAACAGCCGCCACGTAATATTTCTTGAAATACTTTTCAAATCAGTATGATTTAGACATGCCAACCATGCATTTGTTATCTTCTTTGCATGTCCACCACGTAACTATTAACATTCAGAAATTTGAAGAATGCGACATCTGTCCTGACGTGTCGACCCGATACAATTTCGCAAATCGCATTGTTCGAGTTCGACGCACGCTCCTCTTTACTCGACCACGAACTTTTGCCGGCTCCAAACAAAACAAATCGTCTGCCCACCGCTCGGTGTTTACAAATAAAACTCCCTGAATTGACAAGCGATAAGATGAACCCATAAAACTAGTTGTTGACTTTAAAAAGCAATAAAAATCAATCTCTTCAGACAGCCACAACCCTATCTAAACTCACCACTTACCCCCCGCCCGACCTGTAATTCAACGCGGGCACACATTCTTCGCCTCTAACCGTTTTGTAGTTCGACACGGTTCGAGCAACGGTAAATGAGACTAAATCCTGAATGTATTCACGTAAGCTGCCTGTTTACTTGTTTCCTTGGACGGGAATTTCTGAAAACAAACTTTGTTTGAGATATTCTCGTTGATAAAACGGCACGAAACCAATTTCGAATCGCTTCTCGATGGAATAGAATTTTTAAGCAGGTGCTGAGTGACACACCTTCCTCTCTGGATGGGAAAGTGTTTGTGAAGGGATTTATGCAACGCCTCGAGATCAAATAGCTTAGATTTTTATTTTAAATAAATTACAGTTTACTCAAATTAAAGATATCCAATATTATTAACAAGATATTCCATTTAAAACTTGAATTTTATCTCGATGGAGGTTTCCACCCCTGAAGTAGAGTTCCAAGTCTTTCGATGAAGGTAATTTCTGCCGGAGAATGAAAAATAGCTGCGGGATATAAAGCAAAGAATCCAGAGGTTTTAGTAGACCAAAAGTAAAAAAAAAAAATAACGGAGGCCTGGATTGATAGATTTTTTTTAATTTACTGCATAAACGTAAAGATATTTAACCATCATACTGTCTTTATTTGTTTATGGAAACTACGTAAGATTGTATTAGTACCCTTCAGACTGTTTCAGCAACTTTCCCAAAGCCTTAAAAGCTCTTTATCTTCGCCATTCAAACTTGTTTTGCAACCATACAATTTAAGTAAATGCCGCGAATAAAGCGACAGCTGGTTCTTCAACTTTTATGGCCGAATCGTAAGAATCATAATAATTATGATACCTGCAGAAGCAACATAGTTGCAAATGGAATTTACTCGTTTCAAAATCTCGTAACTGTACTTTCTACTGCTGTTTTAATTCACGAAATAGTCATTAAAAGTGTTACTGCAAGATAAATTTCCATAAAACTCAGTCCATTGAGATAATTAAATGTGTAGCGAAACCTTCATTTCAAAGAACGTAGATACTGCTAAAACTACGTATCTATGAAAGATGTATTTTTTCCGTAAATTCTACTCTGTCGATTATCGTGAGTCACCTCGACATATCTGAACGCGACACTTTTCACTGTTAAGCACCACTGCAGCAATTACACATTACCGTGAATATGACGAAATTAAATTTGCCAAACGCGTCTCCCCTAGGTACCGCATAAGTTTTAGCGGCTTTGTCGAATGTTTTCCTTGCTTTCAGCAAACAGGGAACGTCGTCTCTACTTAGACAGCCCACTGGTAATTGAGAGATCTGATTATTATCGTTACATGGCATGGCCAATGTTTGACTTGGAAAACGCACACTCTGCACCCGCTCAACGGAGTGGGTTTGTTTGCGCTTGAAGCCAGTTTAAAGAATGTGAACAGTGTCAAATACAGGACAGTTTGGTTACACACCACTATCACGATTGTGTCCTGAAGAGGAAATATTTTTTTAATTTGGTAAAACTAAAAACTGTCATTCTTCAATGTCATTACAAGTATGCGAAATAAGCCAAGAAACAGCTTCCAGAATCTCTTTAATTTTCATAATATAAATCACTTTAAAATAAGTTTGCAGCTCTTCAATTTGACGAATTAAAGAGGAAAAATGAAAATTTATCAGCGAAATTCACGCGGACGTGAAAAATATCAGACAACACGACGTAGTCTTGGTAAAATTAATCTTCGACTTTAATGACGGATTATCTAATCTCTCTTCAAAATGGAATTCGAAAAGAGAAAGTTGTCAAACGACCATTGCGTCGCTGCGAGAATATTAAAAGAAAACAGATTATAGCCATTCGGCCATAACTCGCGTCTTGAGTTTAATGAAATTAAAATTGATGAATGAATGTTACCGAAAATAAACATTACCAAACCGTAGTTATAAATGATTCACGTTGCAACATAGTGTTCCTGCAGTGAAAAAATATACATATAAGAAAGCTGTACTGGGAGATTTGTAACAACTTTACAATGATTGTGATGCAAAACTATAACAATGGCAACTTTTACTCCATAAGAATGTTGTGATGTATGAAAAAAAAAAATTGGTCATCGCGCCCGATCCAAAACATTTTGTATCGACTGCTTTTTCCGCAAACCCCGCAAAGCGCAGGTACAACAATGAAAGGAAAAGCTATTAAAGAGCCCTTTCAACTTTGGGATGCTCCATACAATTTGATGTTTACACTAAATTTAATACAGATCAGAAATTAAAATGTGGGGAACAAGATAGACGTCAGGCTGCCGTTATTTATGTGTATTTACTCCAAAATACTTGCCGGCGTACAACAAAGGGCCGCCTTATCTCTGCTTAGACAGAATCCGCTACGTATTTCTTTGTGTAAATGAAACTAAGTTATTCGATGCGAATTATGTAGCAGAATGCCATTTATAAAGTGAAACCTAAGGAGATGATTTATATTGTCAGTCGGCGTTTACATTGTCAACGCGATACTACATTATCCAGTCTGTGGCGTTTACGCTGTTTGATATACTAAATTTAACTCGCTCTGTTTGCCCCTTTAAAACATTCCCCAGCAATTTTTTGAGTCGGTTCAACTACTTTAATATGATCAACGTAAAATATGAAAAGTTGAAAGACAATCGTGAATCTAGTTCAGTTGATTTGAAATAGCTGTCGCACTAGTAGAGGTTAAATTATGAATGGATGGTTAAGCTGTTTTTCACGAACATCTACTTAATATGGTTAGGTTCTTAGTTGATGGTCATAATAATTTTATATTGCAAAATACGAGTATATCTTTACTTCTCATTATAGTCTTAAGGATTAGTCCAAGACTCGAGAAGGAAATTTTTTCGAGACGATTCCTTCATATTATGTAATCCTTTAATTTGGAAAATAAGATTTAAAAAAACGCCCTAATTCTCGCTTACATTGATTTGATTTGTAAGAATGAACAAATATTATTCGTTTATCAGCATATTTGATCTCTGTTCCGTGAAACAAATTCCACCACACTCGTATTATTTTAAGCCTGTTACGACTGAAATTTATTGCTGAAATAATTCCGCGCCAGTCATATACCACAATTTGAATGGAAAATGTTATAACTCACGGTATTTAAACGTACTAGCAAACGAAATGAGGCGCTCATTAAGTTTCCCAGTTTGTTGCGAGAGTAAATATCTGTATTTTAGTGATAAAAACTACACATTCGCTCTAATATAATTATAATTTACAGGCAGTTTCGCGATGCCGCTGAAGTTTTATTATTGTTATCGCATACACTAAACCACACATAAAGTCCTGCACCGAACTCTGTCTCTCTCGCCGCGAGGTCTTTGCCAAATGCATAGCATTAACGTTTTTGACGTTCTGCTCGTTTTATTTTAACTACGACTGCGAGTTCTGTCTGTGATAAAGCCTGAGTTTTAGTATTCGATGTTTTCTATTGCAATAAAGATGCAATATACTACTAATCGCAATGAATTGTTCACGTATTTGTATTTACTTTGAGATGTTTAATACAAGAAGGAATTTTTATAACCAGTGACATTTTCCGTGGGTTGACGAATTTTAACAAGACAGAAAAATACTCCTTTGTGTTCTTAAAATTTTAAATTATACCCCTCTGAAGCCGGCACAAAATTATTCTACCTGTTATGCCGTTTCACATAAAGCTGCGTGTCGAATATCTGTCACACACATCGTTTGGTTATTAATTCATACTAATTTTTTAGTTTGTCCTAGGCAGGCAGAAAACGTGATTGATTCATTTTTGTCATGGTCTACGTTCCCAACTCGGGCACCTTTTTAAAATATCTCCTTCTTCCGTGCGGTCTGGTTGAAACTTAAAAGGATAAAGAAACAAGGAATTACAATTTTATATTATTTTCTTACCGTCAAAGGTTTTTTTACTTAGGTACATGTTTAATAATACACTGAACGAAAATGTAACGTAAATATAACGAAAAAACCCTTTGAAACAGTACATCTAAATAGCTATCACCTTGTTTTCAACCACACTTTTAGTTTCAATTGCTATGTGGAAAACAACGATTTGAATATACCTACATACGTTCATCTCGCACATTTTTTCGATCCTAGTACAAATAAAAGCTTGTCATTGATATCGTTTGAAGTTATATTGAATTCTTCTCCGGCAAAAACTACATGCGACGCTTGGGTTAACTGTAAACGTAACCCTTTGAGTATGGCACGCATATGTGAGTGTAGAATGGTAGCCATTATATCCCTAATGGCGAGCCGTAGTGGCATTTTCTGATACGCATCCGAGGGGGTTCTCATTCCCCAACAGAAAATGTGAGTCATTCGCAATGTTTGATATGAATGGTTTCTTTGTTATTGAATATTTAGCAATTAATAAAGAAAAACTACGAGAAAATGGCAAGTGTTCAATTTTTTCAATTTCATCAACTACGAATCTAATAACCGAAATTAGTCATTATCAAGTTACCGACTCGTGGGAGTGGGCCTCGTGTCTTAAATATTTAAGGAGGCGATAAAACGAATTCCACGACCCGGCTGATTTAATCAACCCCGCTCGGAGCGGGACAAATCCACAGCCACCCTCGACGGGAGGCATTCATTAGAGACACGTCTAAGTCTAACGCTATATCGCAATTCAAACAAGAGGCCATAAATTTTGCCACTGGTCAAACTGACTCACCCCCCCGCCAGGATGATGTATCCCCGGTTGGGGTAGCAGTGTCGCGACAAATTGGGATGCAAATGCTAAGAGGATAATCTGTCCTATAAAGGGCGCAAAAACGAAGCCACTGCGTTCGGAAAAAGGAACCGAGATGGGGCGGGTATTTGGAAGGCGGTAAATTATATTTAGATGTTTGGTTTCAGTAAATCATTTGAACAACTATTATAATTCTCAGGATTATATCTTGTTATATTGAACCATACCACGCCAAAAATTACAAGAGGAAGATTAAATACCTTAACAAAAAGGTGTACATACATATATATTAGTTGAGAAAATATAACACACTGTATTTTCACAAGACAAAGCTTCGTCGTCACAGCTCGACCTGTTGTTTAACAGTGGTATTTTTCTTTTACGTCCTCTACATCAAACTGATTCTTTCACAAGTGTATAATCTGTTGTAGGTGCAGATTGTATCTGCTGGCATAGCAGATGCATTATATGATGCTGCATTTTAGTATCATAAAGTTGTTCTATATTGTACNAAGGCGGTAAATTATATTTAGATGTTTGGTTTCAGTAAATCATTTGAACAACTATTATAATTCTCAGGATTATATCTTGTTATATTGAACCATACCACGCCAAAAATTACAAGAGGAAGATTAAATACCTTAACAAAAAGGTGTACATACATATATATTAGTTGAGAAAATATAACACACTGTATTTTCACAAGACAAAGCTTCGTCGTCACAGCTCGACCTGTTGTTTAACAGTGGTATTTTTCTTTTACGTCCTCTACATCAAACTGATTCTTTCACAAGTGTATAATCTGTTGTAGGTGCAGATTGTATCTGCTGGCATAGCAGATGCATTATATGATGCTGCATTTTAGTATCATAAAGTTGTTCTATATTGTACTAGGACTATAATTATACTCAGTATAGTACTAGTGCAATAATGGAAAAAAATGCAGAGTAACTCTTGAAATTTATGGTACACGCCGTGGCTAGTACCATAGTGGTCCCCGCCATACCATAAATAATTATAGGCCTCTTTTCAACAATACTTTGCAGGTAATATAATAAAAATTGCGATAACACAAAATATACCCATTGACCTGCCACAGTTTCTATAAGATCTATGTGAGTTTTTAAGAGTTACCCAACTTTCTGATATATCTACTTCCAATAATATTGATGGATTATGTTAGTATCGAAGCAATTTATATTGTAGAACACAGAAAGCTAATGAAACTTCATTCTTCTTCGGTCGTCTGGATAATGTGAGCCTCACTCAAGTGGAAAATTATTCCTTTTGTGTATAGATATGAAAGAGAGTATACATTTAATATACTTGGTCAGTTTTATTCCCGAAAATAAAAAGTTGTACTAATTAAAGTAAATGTAGGAACTTTACGTAAATAACTAGACGTTTCCGTCCAATTGCCCAATCTTAATGCGCGAAGAAAGATTCAATCAATTACTTAAAATCGTTCGTTTTTAAAAACAAGCAATTCCGTAACAAATAATTGGATTTCCTCATTCCACGGCTCGATTCAGTCTTCCTAGAATGCATACAAACGACTCCGAACTAACCAGATTTAAAGAATACACGTTTATTTGTTCAAGCCCGACTGACAGTCGTACCATTTATTTGTTTTCCGCGAGTTCATAATTCTTTCCTGCACGGTCCGACGCGCAACCTTACTTTCCGACTAACTCCATCCTCCTGTTTTATGTTTTGTTAACGGCCCCTTCTTGTATATACAGGGTGGTCAATGTGTACGATGCAGCCCTTGAGTTGTTAGGAGAATGCATCGTTACATTTAGCTTCTGCCTAAACGTTTCTGAATAGAAATGCAATACTACCATTAAACACTTTGCGAAGAATAGTGAAACTATTCTCCCATTTAAAAATTACTCTATCTTTTATACTACCAAATAGCGATAGATTAAAATTTGTGATACTACAGTTAAAATTAGTATTTCTTCCGAATGGCTCAAGCTATCGCATAAAACTCGACGACCACCCTGTACACCGCGCTTACTGCTGAAAGTTAAACTCGCGGTGAGTTACACTCCTTAATTGCTTTGAACTCTCATGAAAGATAAATGAAGACTGGATGATGAACAGCGATAATACTATTTATTAAAATTATTCTCCGGTGTACCGAGTGTTATTTTTAGAGTGCAGTTAACTTGCAGCTCCCTCGAAAGAATGTTTATTTTATATTTAACGAGTTGTATTTGTGTATGTACATGCACGTTGTACACGTAGGCTACTATTGAGAAAGAATAAATAAATTGGGTGTAAGCGTTTCACTCAACCAGAACATTTTTCAACTTCTCGTGGTAGATTTCACTCTCGCTTTATATCAAATCAAACGGAAAGTGGGTAAATTTTCAATTTTACGAATGTAATAATTAATTAATTGTCTTAATAAAGTTCAGTCGTTTTAATTAAACGAATTTGGATCCAACTTTCCCGAACTCTTCAAACTCCATCGCTTGCCTTTATCGGGATTATGCTAAGTAAGCATCGTACTATAAATAGAGAAGTTTCGAGATCAATTTGCTTTAAATTTAGTTCGATTACTAAAATACACGCCACCTTACTGTTTCGCTGTGTAGAAGACAAACAAAAACTACCCCTAGTAGATATTTTTTCACGCTCTAAGAAGCAATACAACGCCCTGGGTCCTGACCCTAGTTATTTCCTTTGTGTGAACTACCGCCAACTACCCTCTTTTCCTAAAATAATTTCTAGTATAGTTGAGTACACATTTACATAGGTTCAGTTGTGTTATTATGTCCTTATGTTACTATAACTATATTATTTATGTTTACGTCCTTGAGACAGATCGATGATTCTAAAATATAGTTTAGAGAGACTATTCGGTTAAATTAGATATTCTGATACGAGGGATATTCTCATTTATTTGATTACAATGAAGTTATAAGGTAACAATTTATTTTCAGATGAATCTTGACTTGTCGAAAAGCAATAACCACCCCAGGAGAAGAGGGACACCTATTCCTGTAGCCCCCCCGAGGATACCTACGCCAATGCCCTCAAATAATAACAATGTACCAAGGTAAGTTCGTTTTTATACAAAAGAAATCATTAAATAACTGAAATAATATAGAAAATGTTTGTTTTGAACGAGGTTTTTACAGCATAGGGGTAAAATTACGGTCTTCTACAATATCGATAATAGACATAACAGATGAAAGGGGTCCAAGTGAGGACTCACGCGGCACATCGAAAGATTGGATGAATATACTAGTTTGAAACCGCAACATTGGTGGTGGCAGGGGTATGAATTCATTAATTTCACTATACCACTTCAGTGTTTAAAATTTAAGGTGATTGAGTGTATCAAAAGTCCCTTATAACAAGATGTCAAGGCATTATTTTACGAAAATAATTCTTATCAGCTGGATTTCGTGGAAAAACTTTTATGGGGTTCGTAGACAGGCATCTGAGTGATCATAAATTTAGATGTGACGTGGCTGTCTCCCGCCTGATTTAATTAGTTCGCTAATTTCTTGTTAATCAGGTTCAAACTGCGACTCCTCTAATCCCCATTGAGTCCATTTCCAGATCCCTCTCGCAGGGCCCAAGGATTAATTGTTCCAAATTGACATAATTAATGATTCACTTAACGGAAACCGAGGTTAATTTGGATGATAATGCGGATAAGCTCTATTATTCGAAGTACTTAGGGAAAAATGACTCCCTGGGTTTTTATAATATCACCTATACGGGGTGTCCCGGAAGTTGATACAAAAAAGTCGAGTAGAAATAGATGAGGTCAGAATAATATAAGTTCTTCATATAATTTTTCTTCATACGGGCCTTCGTTAACAAGTTAAGGATCCTCAAAGGTGAAAATTAAAAAAAAAGTTATTTTTATTTAGTCTCTAAACTATTAATTTCAGCATGATGCAAATTTGATGATCGATAACACATGCGTACAGCTTGTTTTTGATGTTGTTAAGTGAAACTTAGTGCACATCGAGCGGCGTCTCCACCATTTTTTGTTTTTAATTTTTAATTGGACATAACTGTTATGTTAGAACCATAGATATTTTTAAAATAAGAGCCTTAAAAAATTTTACAAACACACTTTACACATAACACAAAATAGAAAAAAAAAGCAAGAATAAGTTAAAGTTAAAAACTGATTTTGACTTCATCTATCTGTACTCGACTTTTTTGTATCAACTACCGGGACACTAGGGTGGGTCAAAAAAATCTACTATTGTTTTTTTACTTTATACTCTGAAAAATAGGTTGCTAGACACCTCTAGAAAATTCTCTCCAAATATGAGCTCTTAATTTTAATAGGAAGGTTCTCCGCTTTACAGTTTTCCATTTTTTCCTCAGTATTAGAAAAAAAAAATTCATATCTCTATAGTTATAACTTTTGATATGAAACATATTTTACATGAAAAATCTTTTCATAATTTTAATATTTCACGTACCAAGCCTACTTCTAAACGTAATAAAAAAAATACTCCGTTTTTGTCAATCATTGCATGCCAACCATGAACAATACTCCAAACAATGTTTGTATATCTCATTTGTGAAGCTAATTACGGTTCTGTATTTATTTCAAATAAAACACACTGTATAAAAACATCCCTTGATATTCTCCCTTTACACATATAAACGGATGCTGCTGAAATACATTTCTTTGAACATATTTTTTCAGTCCCTGCATTTCTATTTCTACATTGTCAACGAATAGAAAGCGAGAAAATCGCCTTGCATTCGTATTTATGAAAAGGCTCTTTTATTTATTTTAATGAAAGGATTTTTATGTGAAACACTCAGAGTAAAAAGTTCCCATTCTTTATTTAATTACAGGTAGAAATATAAAGGCAGGTATTTCAAATTTACTGCATTACTTTGAAAGTAGCAATGAATTCCCTTTTGCCTGAAATGTCGTGTAATTTTCAACATTCTCGTTATCAAAAGCACTAAATAATGCAAGGGTTACATGTAAATACATCAAAAGGTTTCAAAGACGATTCGCAAACATATCACCGAAGCATGAGACAAAAGCGATGCACTATATCGTCTCAATGTTTGTTTATCCTGCAACGTATTGAGATAGAAAAACTCTAATATAAACTGCATAGTAGGCAGCGTATGAGAATGAGCAACAAAACAAGTATGCTGTGCACCTACCTTAAAAGAGGAACTGAACTGCCAACTGCCAACGCCAGTCCTGAAATGAAAAATTCATTGTTATTCATTATTCCACTAACTTTTTTCATTCATTCATTTCATTGTAAACGAATCATTAACAATTATATTATCTACTGTGTTACACATTTAGGATCAATTTTATACTAAAAATTTGATTTAGGTTTTGAATAATGTCATATAGTCTTTGTAGGCAGTCCAGGTGTATGTAAACTTGTCCCAGAGCGCTTCTGCGGAACTAGTTCTGGCCGGTAGGCCATCAGGAACGGGTTTAAAATTGGAAAGTGTACGGAAATTGGACGGGTGACGTGCAAAAAACGCCAACTGCATTTTGTAACAGCGTTGCAGCCCATAATAAATCAACGTGATTACGTCTTTTTTTATTGGGCCGTAATTATTTATGCAGCCCGAAAAGGGCAAATCAGTTTACAACGCTGGAAGTGTCAAAATTTGTTTTACAGCTCCGTTTTTTTATCGCCTTCGAAGCGTTTGGCTTGCGTAATATCATATTTATTTTGGAGCTTATATGGAAAGGTACAAATGGCTGGGCAGCCGAGATATATTGCACGACATTTGCGGGTTTTGGGCGAGGAAATATTTGTTCAACACGCTATTTTTATTTATTTCGTATCATATTTCAGGCCCCGATCTTTTTTTCGTGCGGGGTCTTGCGTTTCTGATAAAACAAGTTACTTTTTCATCGTCACTTTTATTTCTTTGTATTTTAGCCTTTGTTTATTTCCTTATGGGCTCAATTACGAAGCTCCCTCTCCACGAAAAACGCGAGAAAAAGTTGAAAAGTTTGTTTTGTAACGACCAAATTAAGAACGAAAATGTTCAGCGATAATACTATAACCACTATATCCACTTTTTCTTAACTTTTAATCTAGAAATGGTCAAAATTAAATTTTCTCCTCACCTCAAATAGTCCAATTAAATAAGCCTTTAAATCGAAATTTTGGTTAACTTTCCTGAATTTTTGATATGAGTTAGTTTGAGGTATATTATAATAATAAGTGACAGTAATTTTTTGTTCAACCCCCGGCCAAGGGTGAAAAAAGATAAAACAAAGGAGTTTTTCAAGATAACTCAAAAGGGGCAAATGCTAGAAAAAAAAGCTTATTACAAAAGTTGTAAAGCATACAATTCTACATAAAAATGGCATCTTGACTTTTTCTTGTACTATTAAAATTAACAGAGTTAGGGAGGCTAGAAGTTAAAGGAAGATTTCAGAAATTTAAAAAAATCATTACAAGCAGAAAAACGAATGAATTAATTTTGTATTTTTTTCCAATCTACTCTAAAAAATGTAAAGAGACACGTATTTTTTTTATCGGCGGAAAAACATATTTACGGGGTGAAATACACCCTCAAAATTCGCCCCCCAAAACAGTTCTTTCAAAATTTCTGGGGTTCTAATCAATATTTTGAATTGAAACAAAATGGAAATTGCTTATGATAAAAAACAAATATTTCGCAAGTGATTCCGTGTTTGGGGGTTATTTTTTATTTCAGAAAAACTATATTTTTTTATTTATAAAAAAATCATACTTATTTACTCAAAAAGAATTAAAAATATGATTTATGTAAACACATTGACAAAAGGTTTTCGTTAAAATCTCTGTTTAGAGGGGTGAACAACAAATTGGAAATTGTTATAACTTTCTTATTAAAAATTAAAAAATATATCTATTTCTCTGAAAAGAAAGGTTACATTTTTTAGAGTAGATCGAAAAAAAATTACAAAATTCATTCATTTTCTTGCTTATGATTTTTTTAAATTTCTGAAATCTTGGCTTAACTTACATAATAGCCTCCCTAACTCTATTAATTTTAATAATACAAGAAAAAGTCAAGAGGCCATTTTTATGTAGAATTGTATGCTTTACAACTTTTATACTTTTTTTTCTAGCCCTTACCCATTTTGAGTTATCTTGAAAAACCCCTTTGTTTTATCTTTTTTCACCCTTGGACGGGGGTTGAACAAAAAATTACTGTCACTTAACAAATCTCAAACTAACTCATATCAAAAATTCAGGCAAGTTGACCAAAATTTAGATTTAAAGGCTTATTTAATTGGACTAAAAGAAATATAAAAAAGCAGTTGAATGGTGGATAATAAACTTATTTCAGATATATATTAGTCATTTTATACGAAAAAAAATATGAAGGAATTTTTTTTTCGAAATACAGTTTTAAAAATAGCTTCATTGATGAAAATTAAAAAATATCATTGGTACCGAAATGCTTATTTTTTAGTAGCAACATAACTTTGAAAATTTAAAATGTCTATGCTAATCATGTTTTTAGACATTTACTGCTTAGGTATAGCTAATTTGAACTTGCGTTTATAACAATCAAAAAATTCTGTGAAAGAAGTAGTTTTATTTAAGTAAACACCTTCAAAAGTATTGAAATATTTTTCAATATCCTGTATTTTAAAAACAAAACCGTTTATGACATGAGTTCATATAAACTTTTCTTCATAAATAATGAAAAGAATCTCTTTTCGAAATATTTTTTATCTATACCTAAGTTACACACAGGAAGAATGCTGCAACCTGTTCAAAGGTTTGGAAAGTATGGTTATTTTCTTCACACCTCAACCAAACACCTGTTTCGCATTGTAGTCATATGTCCTGTGAGCGGTATTTACAATAAAAAGCACATAATAGGCTTCAGGCTCATTAACATAACGCAGCACAGCTTACATAATGCAGCGTGCTTGAATATTAATAATTCCAAGCTTCCCGAAAAGTGAATTTAATATTTTAATATCACCATTTTCATGGTAATGAACCTCGTCTAACAGAGATTTAATTCAATAATTGTGATATTTAAATAAAACTAACTGTTATAAAGTTGAAGAACGTTTAGATACCTTGCCACGGTTTGATTTGAATTCAGTCATCGTCGTGGCTGGTAATTAGAGTTTCTCCGTTTATTCCATCAGTTCTATGCCCCAAATAAACATGTGCTATCTACCTCCCAAAGACAAATAATAACTGGATTCGAGCCGAGTTTACCTTTGAATGTTTAGGGTGCATGTTGTATATCAGCCGGAAGCAGTAAACTTCTTAGAACTTGGACTAGTAAACGCGTGTTTTGGTTTATTACAATTATCCGGAGTAGTTGATTGAGAGAAAGATACAGGGTGACAGTTAACCTCAAAAATATATTTGAAACAAAAACACGGTTGTGTTGTAGAAGAAACAAATATTCTAGCTTTTGTTTGCACGACCCTTATAATTTTTTTAGGTACAACTGTTTCATACTTGCTTTGAAGATCTGAACCCGCATTTGCTTAACGACACACAGTGGAAATATGCCGTAATAACGACTTATCTTCCTATAAATAAACTTGAAAAATTGAGTTTGATTATAAAATTACATAGCCGGTTTCCTAACAACACGCAAGTCGATGTAATGCATTGGGAGAGACTATTAATAACACTATGGAACACGGACAGCTCTTAGCCAGAGGGTGGCAGCTATTTTATTGCTTGACGGGCACTGATTGTCGACCGTTTTAGCGAAGTTAAATGATTTCTTAGACGTTCGAGTACGTACTTTAAAGGTGCACGATTTTAAGAAGGGTAAAATTTCTGTTTGCCTTACATTTTCATACAAGAATTCCTGAAATATTCATAGGGAGCTGTTCGGAAATATTTCATTAACGCCTACAAATATGTACCTACTTGAAAGTTGGCTAACTCGTAATTTCGTTCAGAACATTATTAAATGCTGGATCAGATTTACAAAGATACATAAATCTTTCATATTTATTTTAAATATTTCATTATAATGACTTAATTTTCATTAAAAATTTCAGTTACAATACACTCTCTTTTACAATCACCCACCAGGGTATTTCAAACACAACATTATTGAACAAAACATCAGCAAAATAATTTCATCCACTAATTATTTTTCTTTCTCGCGCGCACTTCCAATTAGTAGATATAGCTCCAGCTCGTAAAATTTTATACCTATGCCGTTCGAAACACCCTTATTACGTAATAACAACTACCGCGTAAATTAGTGGGTTCTAATTTTTTTATTCGAACCTGCAATCAAAGGTAAACGTTAATTGGAATTTCGCTACGAGGAATTCTTGAACACAATACCTGACACTTTTTACGGTAATTAGTAACATTTATTTTAATTAAAAGAACTTGCTGAGGGGTCTAGTTACGATGTGTGGCCTCATTAGCGGACGAGTTTTATTTGTTCTATTGGTAATATTCATCGAATGGTGGCTAATGGACTTTTATTACTTTTATCTTAATAACCTGATGACCGACCATTTACTTTGATATTATGGAAATATATATTTAAAGCATAAAATTGTTCTATGGAATTCGCATAAATAAAAGTATCCGTATAAACCCGCCTATTGCATCGGTATTAATATGTATATAAATATTTGATGGAATACGTACGCTAATTAATTAATGGAATAACTTTGTAAATGCCCCTTTTGTTGTATGTTATTTAATGAAACATTATTTGATTATGAATTCAGTGTAATATTTCAGTGAAATTTAATATCCCCGAACGCATTTGAATTGCAAATAAAATGTTTTATTAAAATATAATCGTCGCATTTACATTAATTAAAAAAAGTTTAATACTCGAGTTGTTCAAAATAAAGTTAATTTAACAATAATTATTTCAAAATTGGTTTGTTAAATGTGTTTCAATCGATTACTTCTATTTTTGGAACAGCTAAATGCATTCCTGTTCCCCTTTCAGGGCTTGAGAACATCGAACACGTTACCTGTAACAAATTTCAAGACGATATAGCACAAAGGGTGTACTAATCAAGTTATTTCATCCACGACGCGGTAATAGGCAGGTGTCCCTTTGTCAAGTACAATTTCTGAATGCGTAAGTGTCGAAAATGATACCTTATAAATTAATACAGAAATGTATTATTACACATAACAATTCAAAAAGTGTGTGAAGTTTTCAACAATATGTAGTTATATGTACTTGTTCTTTCTGAAAAATACTTGAAAATGTTTTCTGTGTTCATTGGTATTAGAACTCGCCATCTGTGGAGAGTCGGTGGAACTCGGGAAAACCCAGCGTCGAGACGCCTGAAAACCTCGCGATGAATAGTCCTTTTAGTTCAACACGCAACACCCAGATGGCGCGTATTGTGAAATGTAGTCCGCATAAATGAAAGCAGAAAACTCTGCTTCTAGCTGAAATTGCTACTAAATCCTAAAGCCAGTTTCCTAGATAAATCTTTAAGAGGTCTAAAATAAAAATTATCAAGTATGTATTCTTGTCTCTAACAGTCACTTTGGTCAACGATAACTAAACCGGACTATTTCTACTTTACTTTTTCTAGTGGCCTTTTTTAAATGGAATTTTATTTCGTATTGGGAAATTAAGAAAGGCCGAAACCATTAGTTTTTCTGAACAAAATCAAATTACTGAGCTAATTTGTCAACATGTCCAAGTTATGTTGAACCGACCCCCCATTCTCCAATGCCATATGCACTCCTTGTACGTAAGTACCATCAATCAAAAGGGAAATATCTCACGATCAAATTATCTGCTCCCTAAATATAACGAAACGAAAAAAAAAACAATAAAGCGATTTAAAATTTAAGTCACGTAAGAATACTTTCCATGGCTATAAATCATTGAGATCTTTAGCCTCCCTATAGTTTAGCATAAGTCGCACAGAGGCGTAGTTCCAGGGGGAAATTGACTGAAAAATCGATAGCAGGGCACTTACAGTGCTCGTTAAATTTTCACAACTATTTCTCTTGCGTACAATTCACTTGCTGTGACATCTTTTTACGTTAATTATATAAAATTACGCTAATTAAGGTCACGTTAAGAAGTTTTTAATTTTTGCTATTCGTATATTGAAAGACAATGCTGTCAAAGAATTAGTCATCTTTAAATTATTTTATTTGTTCTGACCATTAAATAAAAAAATACGTTAAATGAATCCATTAGGTCAACTGATTCGACACGCACTGTTGCCACATTGTGATAAAATTCTGTGAATCTTACGCTCATGTAATAAACAGCCTTTTTGTTCATTTATGCTTAATCTATCTTAAACTGAAGCTACGAAAGTCAAATTTCTAACATACCAAATGTATTTATAACACGCTGTATGCAGCAATAATATCTTTATATCAACGTTGCTTAACATTTTTGGTTTAAATTTGAATTATACAATGAATATTCTAATTGACGTAAAACTAAATTTTGGAAAACTAAATATAACTAAAGAGATTTTTCTGAAAACACTTTCGCGCGCTCTTGAGCCACCCCCCCTAGTGCCACCCCCGCGTTTTACACTCATAATTGATTAACCCCGGCTATGAATGGAATTCGGCGTGTCTCTTGTAAATAAGAAAACGGCATCTATAGGGCCGCGGAGTGACTCAGGCTCGAGCAGCGCCTCCGTGACGTAATGACCCGTGAAGCGAAGGGGTTAATTGGAAAAATAACGCCCGTTGAGAATTTTGATGAATTAAAAGTCGGAATTAGGGTGCCTAATTGATGGCACTCGATTTTACGCTTTGATTTATGGGATTTTTTTCTCTAGGCATCAGACAACCTTCCTTAAATTATTGAAAAATCTAAATATATTGACAATTTTCAGATATTTAATAGTATTTGGGGTTAGGTAAAAAAAAACGAAAATTTTCTTGATTACTTCAGGCCAGAAATTGAAATAATTTTGATTTTCGAGTTTCAGAAATATTTAAAAAAACTAGTCACCGGGTGATTAAGAAAACACTCATCTCCTGTTTTTTTTCATTGTATTTCACTATTTTACCACTAAATTAACAGTCACGTGACATATCTTCATGTTTCTCCAAAGATACAGATTCATCAAATATATTTATAAAATTATTAAATTACTATTACTATTAGGTACTATTATAATCATTTTCAAGTGATTTAATATTAATTTTTCTTAAACAACTAAAATGAAGGTTTCGCCAAGAACAACTACTTACTACTATTTAATATTTTATTTAAGTACGTATGGAATTTAAATATAAAACTACATACCTGTATAAAACTACATACTGATTTTAGTGATATTTTATTCTTATGTGAAGCTATAACACCACACTCAACTTGCATATGAGCTGCTAGAAACTAGAAATTTAAATAAAACTAACTGTACCCATAATGTATGTGATGTCGATTGCAAATGTTACCAAAAAGAGTTTAGCAAAATGCATGACAGTTGTATAAGACAGAGAACACATAAATTACGGGTTAGTTAATAAAAATGTACCGATTTCACTATTCGATACAAACGACGATAAATTTATACATTGATGAAACTTCTCGCTACTAACTGGATGCCGCTGTAAGGTCCGTACCTACTAATTTGCCATTCTAGTCGAGTAAAAGTGTCCTCATTATTCGGCATGCCCGAAAAAAGACGCATTTGGAATTAATTTGTGCGACGATCGGTAGTAATGAGCAACCTTTCCTTGTTTATAGAATTTTTAATAGTTACATTGTTAAGGGTCCAAAATTAATCGTATTCTCAATAAACTAAAACAAATAGTACTTACAATTAATATTACGGACTTAATTATAATTAATTGGAATTAATTATAATTAACTTTATTAATAATTAACAATTTCTTAGTATTTTACTATTTATAAATTATTTTTCACACACAACTTTACGTCTATCACTATCTGATGCATTTTTAAGTGAGGTATTGAGTTTTTTGTGGATATTTAGTAATTTCCCCTGTCGACTGGCGTAATTGCTATTTAAATAAGATGAAAAGCACGTACCGCAATCACACTGAGTCTTATCATTTTGCAGATCTACTTCGAAAGATACGGAGTCGACGAAAAATCATCCCTCGTCAGTTGGGTCCGACATACCGAAGCTTATCACAAAAGCCTCCTACAAGGTGCTGGATAACGACGTCAAAACGGCATGGATAAATCCGAGGCTGCTCTCTAAGGTAAATAATTGGCTTTTAGATGTGCCCTAAGCAAAATTAGATAGAGGTTATTCAATTCGTTCATTCACTTTTGAGCTTGCTACGCCTGTTTAAAGTATATTTTAACTGTAGTACTGATATTTCACTTAAAAGTTATACGTATATACGGGGTGTCCCAATATTCCGTGTACACGGAACTACCACAGTTTTTTGCAACTTAAATAAGAAAATTTAACTAAACTTATCTCTATCCTTAGTTGCTTTGAGTTTAACATCGTGGTTTTAACCAAACATTTTTTATTTTCAAATAACGGGAGGACCTTCTGTCTTGGCAATGCGGTGCAATATGTCGCGGTAGAGCCGACACTAAAATTTAATCATCAATAAAGCCCGCGTAATAGTAAGGAAATAACCATTTCAATTAAGGCGTAACACCCGAAGTCTGGTTGCACTGTCACTGTCGCCAATAACTCCATACGCACTTTTACGATAATTGCGATTCGGGCCTCATTACTTGATTATTTGTATTGAGGGGGGGAATCCATTATCGGGGCCGCCTTGATTAAGATATAAATCATCACCTAACAGCTCCGGCGCATTCCGGCGGTAACTTGATCGCACGGAGAAAATTAAAAGCCGTATTAAAACGCGACTTCTGAGGCCGGCGGCGTACGCAATTTAAAATTATTTTTCGTCCGTCGCGGAAAAAATACTGCTCCGTTAAATTAAATAGAGGATCTCGGTGCCTAACGTATCTATTTGTTTTTGTTCGAACATGTGGGATTACTTAGTGGATGAGTTAGTTGGCATGTGAGGTAGAAAAAATATGTGAACAGCGCTGCTGACAATAAAAGCCTCAACATCGGAAAGCATCGTAACTCATAAAACGTAAAACCCGAACGTAAATAAACTTGTAGTTATGTGACGCTTTTTCGGGAGATTTTTTCTCGTATTCATGTATCCGAGTAGGGACTGTCACCTACTGCTCCAATTCTTTCAGTTTCCTCATCGATTATAAAGTTATAAAAGCGTTTGCGATCTAAAACTTATAAAGGAGTTAGTTTGGGTCGGAAATATTTTATAGTCCACGTCTGTACAATAATAATTGATAGATTACCGAGTATATATGTACCTTTAGTAATGATTATTGCCCTGGCATACATAAAACAGATTAAGATTTACAAACCTTGCCGCAGGAAATATAAAAGGATATGAAGAATCTTCGTATTGACTTTATGCTTCTAGTAAATGTACCTACATCTAAGAAGAGACGGAAATCATTCGATTTTATGGGCATGGATGATGGACGTGGATGTGAGCTGCACCTCCGGTTATTGTTAGCTGTGCGCTGGTGAAAATATTACTGATAAATTATTCATTACCCGCAATTATGGGAGACGGCAAATTGAAATGATTGATGGAATGGTTCTGTTTCTGCTCAAGTGAAAGAAAATTCGTTAGAATTGACTTTGGATACAAAATAATTATCTGTCGATGGCAGTGAAAATATCAGTTAGAAAGTGAAGGTCATGAATGGGATTTTAATTATAATTAACGATCACAGTAGTGTCTAAAAGATTTTTCTTATTTACGGTTACAATCCATAAATTCTATTTTATAAAATTTATGGTCAGTTTAATAGCGTAATATAGTAATCAATTCACATAAAACAGAATTTAACTCCCCTGGCTTCTGATTAAACACTATATTTAAGCAATTTATTGTTAATCTATTCCGAATTGAGCTGTTGGTTCTTATGTTGCACGTTAAAAACCTTACTGTACAACGTGATTTAAGATAGAGTTGCGTCATTTTTATGGCTGGACTAAACTTTGTATAATAAGTAATTTTTCTTGGATGTCGGTGACTAACTGGAAGATATATAAAAGAGATTTACTATTAGGTTTACCGTATCATGAAATATGATGTTTCGGGGACTGAGATCAGTGCATATAAAATTTTAGATTCGAACAGTTCGTTCTGTATCAAAATTATGTTTGGAATTGAATTTATCATTTAAAAGTTGTATCCTGAAAAGTAAACGAGACACGGTCTGGTCTGTCGTCTATATCAATTTCGCGATGTGGATTTTCCAAAGAGTTACTTGGATTTTGAATGAAAGATAGATTTAGGCCGGTTTTGGTGCCCTCCAACTCCTGCTACAACAACACAATTTGTCCTTTTTACTGTTTCATTAATGAAAACTGTATTTCTTTCAATATAAATCAGAGATTTGTTTGTAATTTTGTTCTTTTTTATTGTAATTTTATTGTTATGTACATATATTTTTGTATTGTTAAATATTTATTCATTCTGGGATCCCTATCATATAATTCGGTTTTCTTCCCGTTGTACGAACTAAATTAATTTAATAAATAAATAATATTATGATAAAAATTAATTACAGGTATTATAGCTATAATTTTCGAACCCATTATCAAATTTGAAGATAAAAAAGGATGCCTATACAGCACGGATACACCTAATATCCGTTTTTTTCCACTTTTATCGCCTAAATAACTACTTATCTACGTGTCTGGAGAGCTCCAGGTCAATTTTAGGACCGCAGACGCTAAAAGCTCATCGCTGTATCGCTCTGAGTCAGAGCAATAATAAGAATAGCCCATCTTAACGGCGACTATAAGCGTCATTAGGTGACCGTGAGGGGCGACCACCCTGATTTTCTCCTCGGGAGCATGATATATTTCCATCGCCTGCCTTCCTCTGGTAAGTGCTCAATGGGCCATTTCTTTCGCTTCGCTAAATGTCTAAGGATAGAGTGATAGTTTCGGCAATTACTTTAAAATGTCTCAATGTCTCGACCGTTCCGGCCACATATCATAATGGGGGGAAGGCCGTTTCTTTAGCTACCAACGCGTTTTCCCCCCGTTTTGTCCTCCAAGCCCAAATGTGATAGAGAAAATAATTTTTTTGTTGCTGTAACAAGCTACAGGGCCAGTAAGATCACTTAGAACACTTTTTGTCACTTTTTTTAAAAAGATTGCTAAAATCATCAAATAAGAATGATTTAAACTAATAATAAAGTTCATAGAACTTGTTCTTATTTAACCCTGTATTTAACTGGAAGAAAATGTACTTCTTTCAGTATCTTAAGGAAAGTATGCAGAATACATTTAGTTTCTGTTGAATATGTTATTTGTGTTTTTATCAGTATAACGCAGATCCGACCGACTGTCGATGTTCCATCAGTTTACACCTACCCTTCTCAAAACAAAAATAAAGGAAACGCATCATGTAAAACACTTGGAACTGATGAGGAATTCGATAACTTTGGGAAGAATAAATTACTACGTGTCCGTTGGAGCTAAAATTTGTCTTGTTGAGTTGTACTATCTAGATAAGAAACCGATAAAGCGACACGGATCCTTAGGTATAAAATAAATTTTCGTCGGTACTCAAAAAAAATATATTTCAGTGAAACATCCAACGCGGCTCTACGTAAACATAAACCTGTTATTTACTCAGCTTCATTAACCGCTGACTTTTTACTAGAAATCGGTACGCAGACACATTTGTCGTCCCAAGAAAACACCGTGAAACGGTGCTCGCCATTTAGACGTGGCTATAAAAGTTTCGCTGGCTATTTGTTCTTTAGTGGTTTTGGTTTCCCTTGTTGTTTTCTTTGCTTCCTCGGCTTTTGTTGCCTCTAACGGCTAATTCAATATTTCTGTCCCGACTCCGGAAGCGTGGGCAGTTTTTGCGCCTTTGGGTGATTTATAAAGTGGCCCCGACTAACTAGTAGCCTCAGCGACTGGATTTAGGACGAAAATGGAATTATCTCCCTTTTAGAGGCGCCGCAATGGCATAACTACTCTCCAGTTCTATAAGTACGTATATTTTTTCATACGTATCTACGAGAAGTGCCACGGTGTCTTTGTTTATCTGACACCTTTTCGTTGCGATATTCGACAACATATTTGACAATGTTTCCGGACATAAATACTTACATTTTATTTTCTTTTGTTGTCCAAAAAGTTAGAATGGCGAGGAAAATATTCTTAAAAACTAGATCTACATTTTGATATACCTTGAATGTTTCTGTTAATTGTAAGAAAACCTATTGTGAGATTTAACCTGAAAGAAGTAGCCACTAGTAGCCCAGAAGTCAGACAGTTGTGCGAGAGAGGGGGCAGCATATTATTATTCAACAGACCGCAATTGACTTATCCGTAAAATTAAATTGCTAATTCAAAATGGTGCACAATTTTTATCTTTATTATCCTCGCTGATGGAACCGCGGCTAATTCGGTTTAACAGCATTCCCCACAATCAATTTCCGTCGTCAAAGTTAATTTTTATTGAAGTTTAACCGCCGCCGCCTCGCGAGCTCATTCAAGTGTCGCCCGGAGCGATCTAGGCTGGGGTAATGTTAAGTACCAAAGCCATCAGATGTGGTAACGGTATAAAAAACACGTCACCCCAGAAGGAGGGTCAGAAAAAATGCCATAAAGTCGTACATGAATATTAGATTAAGGGACCTTGAAAAAACTTTGAAAAGAAAGATCATTACGGCGTGTTCCTCTAGTGTTAATTTTAAGCTGATGGGGGAGAGTGGTTCGATCGAGGGGTTACCAAACACACAAGCATAATGTGCTCCGTGGTTATAAAAAGATTTACAATGAACTACAATTGATTTTAGCGACATCAATGTTGGTAAACCGGGTGCTAGTTTTATTTATTTACAATCAAATTCCAGTCCAGTTTATTTCCCCCATAGAAAGAATACATTTAAAAGACAAAATTCTGTGATAATAAATAAAATGAAAGAAAGGAAAAATAACATAACCAGAATACTAAAACTGTATATTGGAATAAGCGTAATTGCAGTGATATATTTTTGACACTGGCTTTCTCTTGCATTTGCTAGAGATGCATTTCGCCAATTCCCTCTTGAAACTTCCCAAACCCATGGCCTAACGCGTGATTTCCAATCTATCCAACAACAGTAATCACACAGCCCCCGCCTACTTCCTCAATAACTCTCCCCTAATATTATTTTCATTCCGAAACATCAATTTCTTCACTGTTCGGTGTAAAATACGATTTTATATACACCCCGCCAAAACGGATTACGACGCATTGACTTTTCTGCCGAAGCCAGAAAGTACAACGCCGCACCATTAGGGGGAGCGGAATAAAATGCCGTATGAATATTTTATGTCGTAGTCCGAAAAATTGCCATAAATCCATCAGTAACTTTTATAATAAAGCTTATATTTATAGGGTGAGACGTCTTGGAAAAAAATCTATTTGGAGTTTATACAGAGTGTCTCATAATGTGTCCAATAATTTACCACTTAATTATTTTGCCAAAAATAAGCTGGATTTCTTTGATTTGAAGGTGGTCAGCGATAAAAATGTTTGACTTTCAACTCCTGAAACTAGAAACTTGAAGCTTCAATTTGCTTTTATGATTATTGCTCTACTACCACTTTTCGCCAAGGACAGCCTTTTGAAAATCACGTAAAACTTTAAGATTTTTTTATCCTTTAATTTTTGCGACTAGTTTTTTATCGGTACCGTATTTTTCCCTCTGTCTCGCCAAACACGTATATTACTGCTGTCCATTATACGTTTGTATCTACGTTTGCATCCCCCCCGATTATCCCTCGCGGAAACGGCAGCGGCACCGATAGAAATTAATTTTTGCGAAACAGACAGTCCCTTTGATGTTTTCATTACTCGCTTCGCATTCCGGGCTTTACACTATTTTTAATATTACTTATCTAAGACGGGGCCGGCGGGGGGAGACGGGAAGTGCAATAATTTGCGTTCGACGCGCCGACGGGGCGAATCCGTAGATTGCGGGAGATACGCCAAAGGGGTGGGCGGGGGTGGTACTTGACTCAGTTAACGCACATCCGGTGAATGAGGGCTGCACCCTCCGGTTCTTATGGTCTGCTCACAAATCCTTTAATAACGTTAAAGGGAATCGTCGCACACGGAAAACCAACATTGCAGATGCGTCCGCGTCGCTGCGTAACATTCGAAACGTCGGTAAATACTTTCAATTACAGCTGCGACCGCCCCTTTTAAAATCTCAGTCGTAATCGAAATAAACACCATCTGGAGTGTAAAATTGGCAAAGAAAAACAAAACTCATTGTCTTCACGTCATAAATTTATTCAGATGATCATATTTCTTTCTAGGTTGCACAGAAAGGAGTAAAAAAAACATTCAATGTTTTATCCAAGAATTAAAGGAAAAGTAGTGAAAAAGTGGGGAAAGTTTTGACACTTAAGATAAATTTTTGACATTTATAGTGGAAAGAAGTATAGGAAATTGATCTGTCTCCATTTTAGTCGCTGCTACAAATATAAAATAATTCTGTCGTTCATTTACAATCCCGATATCAATGAGACTACCATGTGATATCCCAAAGAATCGCGCTCGGGGGCGAACCTCGTTAACTGAAGGTAAATACCTTAAACGGGGAGCATATGGCGCAGAATAATTGAATAAATATTCAAATGATTCGACGTAGGGGACGGTAATCAAATAAGGTGTTACATACCCACCCCTGCAGGACCGCACATCCACCCCCGAGCAAGTGGTCATGCTGATTGATACATTTCGCACACCCCCACCGCGGTGGTGTGAAAAGCTTGCCATGCACAAATTGATTGCATATCAATGCAGTTTGGAAGATATATGGACAGAAGTCAAATAAAAGCATCTGGTCGGCAATGAAATTCATTAGTGGAATTGGGCTAGGTCCGTGAATTATGCGACAAATCCAATGTTGTACGTACATGTTTAAGTGATTGAATCTATCGAGTCCAGTAAGTAATGAATACTTGAGGCAAAATGTGGCAGTTTTTCGCGGAAAGTAAGGGCTAACATAAAAATGACTTATAGAATTGAACCATGGTCATAGTAAGATTAGTAAGTTGTTAACAACTGCCTTTGATTAAAATATTGAATACAAAATGTATACGTGACGGTTTGTAACAACAATTGCAGTCATTCTAAAACATGGTTAAGATATATTCTTCTTCTGGAGGACAACTGAACTAATGTAAAGAAATGTACCATTTGCAACGATAAATATTACATGTTACACCATTGCAAAATAGCTTTTTTGCATTCTCGAATAGTTTTTGTACCCACTGGCGGTCACAAAAGATTTTTTTAATATTGTCCCAATAGCTGAACGGATGGAAGGGAAGATAGAATACGGCAATACGTCTAATTTAAACATCACCGTTTAATAAATGCTTGTAACTCTTAATATCGAACATCTGCGTTATTCCAAATTAAAGTACAGCCCAGTTTTAAGTTATTTCGATGTAGACGGCTGTAAATCAGGGAAAGCGGCTGTTTGAAAATAAAGAGTACAAACAGATTGAAACATGTTTTCCTCTGCCCGCGGTGTTAACGTGGAAGCAGAAAAACAAATTTGTCAAAATGTCAAAGCGGGTAAAACGCCGCCACGTTTTTATTGTGTGTTTCGGCAATTTGTTAGGGATTCTTATAATTTTCAGCGGTAATTCAGTTACAGTGATTTATTCTCCTGGTTTAATGGCTCGCTTTCATTTCATTCATTGATGTCGGCTGCGCGGCTACGACTCGTCGCTTTTCGTGAATCGGGGGGAAAAACGATGATATCCTTGTTTTTGTGGTGGTCGCAAATAGCTGTCGTTGTCGATATTAATGCTTTTTCAATTCGGGTTTTCGTCCCAATTTGTCATACTGTACATCTGCTTCGATTTGAAATTGATATGACAGTGAAATTTACGACTGAGTTCCTAGAATGGAAAAAAGGAAAATGCTGAAGAGTTCATGGAATATCATTACTTTGAAGCGTTTTGGCGAATGGAAAAACGACAAAGGATATCAAGATTGGGGCAAACATTTTTAACGATAACAATGCTCTGGCTTATACGAAATTTTGAAATTCGAGTTTCCCTGTGGATTCCTTGCGAGTGACATATCTGCGGATGATAAAAGTTTTAAGGAATAATCAGGCGCTTCTATTTTCTATTCATTTATACGGCGTCGATTCTAAAACACCGACATTACAAAAGGAAATAGCCGAGAAAGTTCTCGTAGAAACCGCCATCGGAAAACTATTATGGAGAATTTGCAGTGTCATATCTGTGCGTGATGGCGGCCTCTTGTTGGCGAGCTTTTTGTCTGAGATTGTATAGATAATTGAAAACGAGAGTTAGATTGGGTATCGATTACCGTGACTCGAGCTTCTGGTGTGACTGCTCTTTGCGGATTAGCTATTTTATTGTTTTAATATGAAAATCTGGACAACAAAGATAACGGAAGACTAATTCATATCAGCTGGATCAGTTTGTGAACATCCTGTATACAAATTTAGCTCTGTCTCTTTCTAAAAAAATCATCTAGCACCATCATTATCGCGCGTATCGCAAACTTCCACGTATCGCGCCCCGCCGAGCGCACTCCGAGCTCCTTAATTCCGTCATTATTGCAATTTTTCTTAGGCGAACCGTGTCCCATCAGAGGAATTCTATCAATCACTCTTAACGTCAGTGCCGGGGAAGGGGGCGCCGCGCTCCTTTAGTCCGGCAGGCCGGCTACGGGGATTACCCGGACTTAACGGGCGCTGTTGAAATATAAATCCATCAATCAGGCCCCGAGTCGATTCATTACGCCCCGGAATGGGATCGGGGACGGCGTATCATTATGCTGTGTTGCGGCGATTGTTTGCCCAGGTGCGCGCCGCCCGGCGTCCACTTTTAAATGTGTTAACGGTCTACCAGGAATCAATCCCGTCGCGGTTTCGGCTTAAGAGGAAAAATAAATACGTCTTCGGAGTGCTCGCTGAACAAATAAATGTTCGACGTCTAAGTGCTGCCACACGATTGCACAATTCGCGTTGTGTAATGAGATACTGTAAATATATATAAATTGAAATACGCCTACGAGTCTTCCGCGTTTCGTCAGACGTGGTTTTTTTTTCTTTTCTTACGCGGGAAATGTTGATAGGGAAAACTCTTTCTTTAAAATCTGCTACAGCTTTCTTTAACTCTGTTTTGAATTTTTGACCCCCCCCAATTTGGAGAATTCTTAAAGAATTTGCTTATTTTGATATTTTTGCATTTCTATCCCCGTAAACTGTGGATTTTACTTTATTCTTGATACCAAAACATTTTTCCCAACAGAGTAAAAGATATGTCTCAATTAACTGCAGGATTATTTTTCTTCTTACCGCTTTCCATTTTCAATAAAACTATGAAAATTTTCCATCCCTTTATTACCAAAATCAATGAATGCGATGAATATTACACATGACATTTCCGTATACATTATTAATAGTATGCTGTTGGGTTTTATTGAAATTTGACGAGACTTAAAAAATAAGTGGTAATTAAACAGATTTATTATAACATGACAATTGTGCCAGGAAAATTGAATAATATTAATTCCCTTAATAAATATTTAATTTAAACGAACAATCGGAAAATTGGTATGGATGAAAACTATTTACATAAAGTAATGGATCATTTGTGACAGCGCAGGTTTTTCTATGGACCATATTGATTGATTAAGATATAATTGTACTTGAATTTTATTCAAACTGTGTATTGACCGCAAAACTTTTGTTGTTCAATATAGCCTTGTTATATTTACGAACCTACACTGAAAAAAAAGTATTTGGATCAAATGAGTAGATAGTTTTAAATGGAATTATTTGCCGTAAACGTTATTTTATTCTATTCAAATGTATACACTTTCGTCAAACTATGTGAAATATTTGCTGTAATCTATAATTTTTCTTAAAATTTATATTATTTGTAAATAATATATATAATTTAATTCAAATATTTTATAGTTTTGAAATTTATTATCTCGGACTTTAGCTACAATATCTCTTACAGTGTTTCAAAACTACCAGTTTCTTAAAATATACCTATATGTATATTTAAAATTTAGTGTTAATGTAGGAATTATTCAAGACAAATGTAGCATATTATACCTAATCAAACTTATGTTTTCTTGAAAGAAAATTGTAGCAGATCACAGAATGGCGTAGGTGGAAAGTAGCACGATAGATGGAGCCACTTTCGCTCTATTATACACATAACCTTGTGAGTAGCGACACGAAAGCAGCTGAATCGTTCTAAGGACATAATGATGAGGACCATCATTAAATCATCAATAAAAAGTCCCAAACAGGCCTATGTCTGGTTGGTTAAACTTACAAACGATCCTAGCTGTTGTACTAGGTTGAAACAAATATTTTTTATTACTGAGAAATATTTATATCCAAATATAATCTTAAAATAAGTATGTACAATCAATTGACCAAAACTATTCAATTTTGTATTCAACAAACGATACAACATACAATGTAAAATATGTTTCTATAAAATCTATGTAGATCATAAAATTAAGAATAGAATTCGTTTAATCGTAAGTAGCAAATATTTATTTTAAATGCTGCCTATTTTTAAAGTAAGAAATTATATTTCTGGGTAGAAATTTATATAACATCAAATGTTGTACATTTGAAGCAATACATTTTTTTATTAAATATATCCTTGTTATATTTGCGAACCTAGATTTAATATTAGAGATATTTTATGTAATTTTGGTTTAGGTGAAACCAATTTTTCAATGTTGGAGCTCAGCGGAACTAATATCCTGTTACATAATGTGGAATCTGAATAGAGAATAGATACTACTGTGTATTAGCCATTTCGATCACATCGGCTTTCATTTAATATTCCTTGTGTTACGTTGCCGGCTCCTTTGTCAATTTAACGATTACGTCTAAATAAATTCGGTAGCTACGTGTCTGTAACAGAGTACGCGCATAATTTTGTCAACTCTTTAAAATGTATTAGTAACACTGTGATCATTTGGTTTTTGTTCTCGTTGCATTTTTTAAAGGAAAAACATTTGTTTTTCATCAATGTTTGATTAAATTAATGCTGTTTTGTGTACAGGGTCTCCTAGAAAGACTGGGACACCGATCTACGATAGTCTTCTGTAAATAATATAAGACAGTTTAGGTCAGCCAGTCAAATTGGTCTTGTCTTCGAGATGCGCGGGTCAAGAAGAGAGTCAGTACTAGGAATGACAAAGATAGGAGCACACACATATTTTTTTAAAAAGCTCTATTTTACTAAAGTTCCAGGGTGATTGTTTAAATTTTGGAGATTACTCTTCATCTCTCTAAAACGTTTAAATAGTTGACAATATTTTTTTGCGAGCAAAACCTTATTAGCGTAAAAGGCAAGTACCTCTGGTAATCCTTCGTATGTAGTAACGCGATGTCCCAGCAATAAAATAAATTCCCGTGTCCCCTACGCCCGAATCTTAATTAAAACCATAAATACAGAATCCCTTGCCTCCCAGTCCCCCGTAAAATCACCACGACGCCGCTCCTTTACAAATACTCATGTGCCGCATTTGTTACAGATTGATATGGAAATAATAAAAAAGACGGATTACGTTCCACCCTCGGAGAGAAACATGAATGGCCACCACCACTCGCAGCACTCTTACCAGAGGCAGCAGGGCTGCGGAAGAGTACACGACAGAGAGTGGGAGGCTCCAGTCAATGGTCGCGCGAAGCCGCGATCAGCCGTTCCAGTGCCTGCCCCAACACCGGCGGCAGCGGATGCCAGACGCAGACCCAAGCCGAAGGCCCAGATGGAGACGCACGCCCATCAGGGCAACCGCAATGCCAAAATCAAAAGTAAGACCCCCTCGCACCACCAGAGAGCGGCGCCACAGAGGAACGGCCCGTCCGCCGCGGCCCCCCAGGCCGCCGAGAGGGTCAAGGGGGTCGTGGGTTATCACCAGAGTGCGACCGCGTGTTACGTGGGGGGCATGCCGGGGACGGTGCACGATAGTGGCGGTGTGTACGGTGTTTACGCGGAAACTAAGTACATTTACGCTGTGAATGGATTGCCGGGAAATCCTGCCCAGGCTTCGGCCGCAGCGGCTTTCTTTGCAAGGTAGGGTTTCAATTTGTACGATTTTCTCGACCGCAGGAACTTTGCGATTTCTATGTAGCCACGAGAATTGTCGAGAAACGGACGCAAAAGTCTTCCAAAGTTTTGAATAAGCTTTAGATTGAAGAGTTAATATTATTTTTTTTATTGTTTACTTTTTAAGGATTTTTTTTAATACATATTACCTTTCTAACAGATCACTGGAAGTTTAATATCCTGATTTTACATCGACTGAAATTGTTGCTACTTCTGGTGTACCTCAAGGTTCAGTTCTTGGCCCGCTATTGTTCAGTATGTTCGTTAATGATATTAGCGATAATCTAACTAAAGTTCTTTTATATGCACATGACTTCAGACTGTTACACCCATTGAAGACTCTATTGTTCTCTAAAAAGATCTGTCTGTTAATAATAAACTGCAATTACGTACAAAAGAATTTTTAACTAGTGATATTACATGTATCTAATCCATATAGCATTGTATTGTATCATTCACCAACTTTACAAATAAATTATGTGTCTAAATCATAGAATAGGGTAGGGGATCATTTTTTGTATCAACAAAAGAAAAAATCTGGCAAAAAGAAAGTGAAGAGGCAGAACAGCCTCAAGCGAATCCTCGAAAACTGCTTAGAAAAAAAAATAACCGAGTTATCTATATTGGTAATAAAATATCCTTTTGGGCTATATATTTATCTCATTTAGCGATGGGAGAATTTATTTCCAAGTTTTATGATGCCAGAGAATATGGAGCTCGCCAGCACAATATATTTTATCGACTTATTAAAGATTACAGTGCTATTCAGCTGCCAACTTTCGATTTAATGATTGATGCGCCTCTCTTCCAGAAATTATTAAACGCCATACAATTTAAAGAAGCCATTTGTAACTGCACTGTTCGATTTAAGAGAAATATTAACCCTGAACTTGCTCGGCAGTCGCTTTTCCATATTTCTCTCTCTACTTGAATGTTAAAAAATAGTATTTGCCATATTATTGACCACATGTACAGTGTCCCATTAAAAAAAACTGGGGATAGTTCATATCATTTTTCTCATTACTTTTCCAACTATCTTTCAGTATGTCAGTATGAATATGTCACCATTTGAATACGAATAAAAAATATCAACTAAATTTTTTTTTCTTAAAACACATTTTAAGTATAAATGGAGACCCTAACAAGGAAAAGAACATGCTTTGTTTTCAGGCGTGTACACAAAACAAAAAAAGAACTATTTTTGATGCGCTTATGGTGAACAGTCATGAGTTTTAAGCTAACGATTGAACTTTACAGTGTACACTTTCGTCTTAAAATGAGCAAAGTACTAAATTATTATTAGAGTAACTACATATATAAAACTTATTCCAAAATGGCTGTCACCGTATATCAAACCACCATGGCACTTTAATATCCACTCTTTACAGCCGCTGTACTGTTCTTCAGAACGGCACTGAATACTTTACGGTGTCAAGAGACCTTAACCTTCCTACACCTGCTATAAACAATAATGCATTTTCTTTACGCCGCAATAAAATATGTCGATGCTTCCAGGGCTCCGTGCTCAATGGACCAGTCGAAATTTATTGCAAACTAGTTCTCTCATAATTGAATTTCACGATCCAGACGAAGTACATAAAAATCCAGATGCACTACGGCATCTGATTACTTCGTGCTGGTAGTTACATCGACCGTTTGATCCGGCCATTTGAAATTCAGATCTCTGCATCGGATGCTGTTATTGTTGCCTTAACAGTGGTTTTGGCTTGGTAAAATCAGAGTCTAAAACGTAAAATTGGGTGATGCGTTCGTTGATTTGATGGTATCAGTTTCTCTCTGCTTTCTTTGGTTTTCTTACAACCTTGTCCTCATGGGTTTTTTCCAGTTATTGCTTTCAAACTGCTTAGATTTGTTGTTTTGTACCTTTTGAGATAACACTATCAAAAATATATGCAGGACATTGTCTGTTTCTTTTTTATTACCAACGGAAAAAATCATATTAAAAATTTATATTGTTGACATATAAAAAATATGACTAATTTTAATTTTTATTTAATTTTGTAGCTATTGCTACTCTTGAAAATGTCATTAAATTGTACGAATCTTAACCGTACCTTAAATTTAGATTTTTCCATTAGAGTTTTCGAACCCGCCAAAGTTCGACACGGCTTCTAGTTAAACATAAATTACAAACCTGACGTGGAAGCTGAATGTACATAATTTGAAATGTTTGTAATTGTCTTATTCCATTTGTATTATCTGTTCGTGACGTTCTTATTCCGGTGACATCCGTTTCACGAAATAATAACCTTCAACCCGGCCCGAATGGCATTTTTCCGTACGGCCACGCAATATTTAATTAACACCCTGCCACATAAAACCTAATGAATTTTCTCGGGTTATTTGCATGGGAATGGAAATTTTGGCAGTAAAATTTCGTGAAATACTGTTAGGAACCCGCCAAACGACTAAGCACCGTATTAAAATGGACCGCGCGTAAATATCCAGGATTTTTATCGTCGATTAAAAGCTCCTAAATTACATGATTCGTATTCAAGTCGATTAGCGCTATTAGAGTATGATAAATACTTTTTATTTATTTATTTGGATATTTCGCCACTTGAGGGTTATTTTTGTGAAAATAGTTTTGCCCAATCAAAAATCTCACGCCGAAAAAAGCAAGTAAAGAAACAACAAAAGAAAGCGCTGATACTGATTATAATCAAAACGAAACTTTAATGGCAACTATAAACTTTTCTACAATATCTTTCTTGCAAATGTTTCTTGCGGTATCATTTAGCCCATTTATGCGAAATATATTCCTCAGCTTCATTACTGCCGACGTTCAGAACAAACTATTCTATAAAAGAAATTCAACTAGTGGGATACACCAACCGCAATAGGTACATTTATTTGTTTTATGTGTATATTTCCTTGTGGAACTGCGGCATTGCGGCTGCTATAGCTGGACGTTATTGTCATACATAATTCAAAAGTGATATCATGTCTAGCAGTTTAAGTACTAGTAGTGCACACAACGACTTATTTAGTACAATCGAAAAGGGGAACAGTTTTTACTGCTTTTATCTTGTTATCTTTCAAAAGAACATTAATTTTATTCTCATTAAAACTTGGAAAAAATCCTATTGCGCCGGTTGATCAAAGGGGGGCTCAAAAATTTCACCTTGGTGTGAATTTGAAACTATTAAAAGCTTTTCTCGAGCGTGTTCTCTATAAATATTCTATTATTCTCTCAGGGTAAGGGGTGCATAAATAAATATGGAACTAATTAATATTAAAATCTCAGGGAGTGAGTTTTTAGATTTGGAAGAAAGAGAATTCATAGCACAATAAAGTCATTTCTTGATTAATGTTTGATTACATCAAACATAATAGATTTGTAGTGTAATATAATAGAAAAAGATAAATAATAGAAAAAGTGGTAAAAATATCTTCTTTTCTGTACATTCTCTTTATATTACCAAGCAAATTTTAGCTAATTCTGCTGATGTTAATAGAAATAACAAAAAATTGTGTTAAATATCTTCTGGTGAATTCTGTACATAAAACTATACACAAACAAAAAACTTTAACATAAATATCTGAGACAGATACAAGAACTGCTAATGGATAAGATACATTTTTGAGCTTGTACAATTTCTGATGTTACAGTCAACTTTTTTCTTGATAACTTTGGAGAGCAACATTTTAATGGAGAGAATTATGGTACATGTACATACATACATATACATGATAAATTTAATATAGCCTTCTTGTTGAAAGTAAACCGCGGGATACTAAATGTTTATTATTGAACGTCAACGTCTTGCTGTTCCTAATTTTATTTCTTTATTTTTTTTAATCCTTGTATCACCTGCACAATTTGTCTGTCTCTATATGGGTGAAGGCGAAGATTAAATATTTACCATGCACACTACGATCATATTAACGTTCTTTTATTGTTTTATTTGCAACGGTTAATCAGATATGTATATTAAACAAAGGCGGAGTACAAACAACAGCGGTCTGTGTGGATATCAGTAATCTGTTTATATTTCCTTATTTAAATAAATGACGATTTATTCGATTATATCTTTCATTCAATATTTGCCATCAGAACAAATACAAATAAACTATGTCGTGAACTTTAATAAGAACAGAGACATGTACAGGATGAAACATTAAGTGAAAGTCATTTTTTTAGTTGTCCCACAGTACTAATCTAATCCATTCCAATCGGAATTTCTTCCAATATTTATTTCAATCTGACAAGGAACGTACCTTTTTGTTATTACAGGAGATAGGATTTCAATTAAATTGCGAAGAATATATCAGCTTCTCCTTGAAATTCAAACAGACTGAAAGAAACACGTGGCATTAAAAAAATTCAATTTCCCTAACAAGGTCCTGGATTCTGTTTTTGCTTTTAGGGATTTGGGTAAACAGAAACATAATTTGTATTTTAAGTTAAATTATGTATACCTTTTACACAAATACAAAGCAAAAAAAGAACTCTGTGCAAAACAACCAACGTTTGATATATTTATTATTTCGTAATATATAAAAATATTCCCTATCTTCCTTTGTTTTGTCGATTGGTGACGCTGTATAGTTGACTGGACAGGTAAACGCTCAACAAAAGCTAACAGTGACATGTAAATAAATATGTATATGTATATGTATATAAATTGCCATAGATATTTGTTTTGTTTGTTTTCATTTGATATTCATGAAATTTATCAAATTGGTTTAATTAAACCACTCAGGCAGCAAACTGGTACCTACGTAATGAACTGTCACCACTGTGTAGTTATTGATTCATAAAAATATTGTAGTGCGTAGATACCTACACATTTGCTAAAAAAATGTTTTTCTGAAATAAATCCTCAATCCGTAAAATTTTTCACTATGCTTTTGAAATCAATACAAAAATTTTTTTCAAAAGTGTGGTGAAAAATGGAGGCGAATGACAAACTAAGTATATATTTTATTAGAATAGTGACATGTGAATAACGCAAAGTAAAAGCAAAGATTTTCGAAAGTATAGTGAAAAATTGGATTTATGAAGTATTTATGTTGTTCGCCTCGCTGTATCTATATGGATAGTAAGTAGTTAAGTTCAGAGAAAAAAATAAATCAACCGTCACATTTTCCGGTAACTACAATCCATTTTCAGCCCCATTGTTTTGATAATGAGAAGAGGTAGTAATTTGTAACAGTCATAGACTCTATTGTCATAGTTGAAAATCCCTTTTCTTCATTCAAAACTTCCTCTCACGAAAGAAGTAAATATTTATGGTAATGTATCTATTTTAACGCAGCAATAAGATTAATTAATATCAGTTTATAACACGCCCCATGTTGAAAATAAAACGTCCCTCTCATTATGCACCCATACAAAGTTTATAAATTGCAGGTACTGCTTAATTATATACAATTAGTATACTAATAAAACCGTAAACTTGAATTCTATGACGTGTTCTCACGTGCTCTATCATCTCCCAGGTCTCTATTCTAAACAGGCATCGTTATAATATTCATCGTGAGAAGAATACCGCAGTCATGGTACATTATGTTAAGTGAGGTGAGAACGCGATGAGCTTTTTTTTAACGCCGTCTTCGAAACAGAGCGTGTAAGCTGGAAAAAGAAAAAAATGAATAGCCACTGCGCTTGATTGTTTCGTGTTTGAAATTTGTTTTCTTCCTAATATGTCGGTCTTTTGAAATTGAAGGTGTATTTTTTTTTTTTAATTTAACAACAATAAAGTAATGTATTTTTAATCTACGTTTTGTAAGGAAACATTTAACGCCTCTTTTTTTTCAAACAACCGATTGAGGATTAGAAATTTTATGTGTAAGTTAGCCTGAAATTATTATTACCTGAAAAGGCGATCTTAATTAATCCGTATACTTTGTTAACCGGTTTTCAAAAAAGAATCTCACAATCCCTTTAATTAAACAGATTAAAATGTCTGCGCGAAAAATAATTTTTTGATGACAGCAAATTCGCGATATTTAACTGTTGGATTTAACGTCCAATTTGAAAGACGCCGGAGTTGATTATATTGCCAATATAAAATATTCCATAAAATTTTTATTACTTTTGCGCCTCTATCGAGGACACCTCACCTTATTTTTCGGTCGTAAAGGCTTTTTTAAATTTAATCCTGGCAAATTATACCGTTGCTACCGTCTTCTGCGATTTAGCGTTTCCAATCGAGGATTTTATTACTCACATTCTACACACCATTACGGGCCTGATATCTCCTGTACTAAAATTTAGTTGTAATTTTATGCTACACGTAACAGCAATCGCGATCGGCGATAAACATATCATTACGTGATCCGTAATTTGTGTTTATTGTAATGCCTAATGATGCGAAATGCCTTTTTGGAAAATAATGTGATATTTTGTACGCCAAAGTACAAAGTAATGTTATTTCAAATGTGGTGTTAAAAATCAAGCATTATCAAGTTATTAAAAAGCTTATTATAGTTGTAGGGAACTGAAATATTTATTATCGTTTTTTGCTCATGAAAAATTAAGATTTTCCTTTCTTTTTTGCTTCAAATAAAATATATCTGGATTTAAGTTCTGTCAAATATTTTTATTTCGAATTTCTTAAATTTTTCTATTGTTTCCAATTTGCTTTAATGCTTGTTTTTGGAAGCAAACAGAAAACGAACTCCAAGAATGAGAAGTCGCCATAAATTTATAAAACTTCCTTGTCATCTCCAGATGAAGTGAAATTCTCACGGATCCTCATCTCCCGGACCGAACCCACAGGTGAAACAGTTGCTACGATCATCACGGCATACCGAGATAAAGCTAATTACCTTATATAAACCTGTAAAGTGGTTATAATTCCTTAGGTAGCACTTTAATGAAGTTATCATACTATCTCGAAACGTTCATATTTCATACGTTAATGACAGATAATTATGCCGAGTTACCCGATCAGCGCCATTACCCGGTGCATTAGTAATTATCGGCGAGAGAAAATGCTGCGCTTTAATGACTGGGTACAGCAAATGTCCTGAATTGGGTGATAAAACATAATCTGGCACGGGAAAAAGTTACTAGAAGCTTTAAAGTTTGGAATTCCATTGTCTTAGTGTTATTGAGATCAAAACGCATCATGTAGGTACTGCGAACTTCTCTTTTTGTATAAAATGAGCAAACAAAAGGAAAGAAACGAGACAAAATACGTGTTGCTACTTTAATAAAATCTTTTGAAAATAAAAAATATAAGAGAAAGATGACAAATTACCTTATTCTCAAAAAAGATTTGTTACAAAATGGAACAAAGCCAACTCGGCAAAGGTGTCGTTTTTTAGCAAAATTTTCGTTCACGGAACAGTAAATTAAGTACGGTAAGCTCGAAATTATTCTCTCGTTTACTTTTCAAGATACACGAACAATTCACGGAAAACAATCTCGGAACCTTGAAATATTTCCACATTAAACTTTTTCCAGGGTCTTATGGTATTAATGCCCTTTTTCGACCCAGAAAAATTTAAGTCCGCTACTGGCGCACTATACTTTATCTAACAATTCAAAAGAAAATGGAACGTTTTCTATTAACTGAGATTTCAAGTAGTCGTACCAGTTAACTGAAAATTAGTATTCTGCACAAGTGTGATTTAGTGACAGCATTTCTTATAACTAGGTTAAGTGTTTGTATTATCTGAAACGTGCAGCAACGTTATTTCACTTAAATGTTATAATTTACTTAAATTAAACTAGATACAATTAATTAATGAAACAACTTGTCAGATAAGTACTCTATGCGATTTATTTCTTGGTTAGAAACAGCGTCAATTCAATAAAAAGACGTGACTAAAAAAAATTTTGTCAGTAGTGATTGAAATCTGATTTTACCCACTAAAGACCAACTTGTAAAAGAGCTATAAAACTGCATTTGTTGGAGGATAATTTCAAGTTTTCGCAATAACAGATACTAAGCAAGTGATTTTGTAAATAATATGGTGATGGTGATGTCGAAAGTTTCAATATATTGACAATTGTGTTGATGTCAAAGTATATGTATGTAATTATGTGGTTAAAGTATTTTTGAAGATCCATTGAAGCTCGTGTGGACAATTTTTTCACACTTAAGCAATCCAAAATTAGATTACTTCATAATATGAAGCACAAACTCATACAGATGTAACATTTTTGCAGTTTACGTAACATCTAACACATTCTAACACAGCTCGAAGCGATCCCAGCTTCAATATTTCACATCAGTATAGTAGTTCAAAATCCGTGTTTCTATTATACTGCAATTTAATGTTTTCATCGCTGGCGTCTACGATATCTACGGGATACAGACGCAACTGAAAAGAAAACACATTAAAATGCACGCCCGTAATTAATAGATCCAGTTTCTTGAACCGGGACCAACAAAAGTGGCTCCCAAGAGCACCGCACCGCCTGAAACATGAGTAATTGCAGTCGTTGCTGGAGATGGGTCATTATTAATAATCCATGAACAAACGGACAATAAAACGACGGACGGATGAATTCGGACATCGTGTTTCTCGCTGCAAGGGTCATGGGTCGGCGACTCTCTCCCAGTCATGTCATTTGTATCGCTCCGGACGTATGGCGGTTTATCCGAGGTAGCCGCCGAGCGCACAAAGAACTTCGTGATTATAATATTTATTGCGGCGAGTTTATTTAATTCCTGTATTTATCATGGAGCGGGCACGAGAGACCGTAATCAGATAAAGGATTGCGTTCCGATGCATCAGCTTTCTATTCTACGGGGAAGAACGAGAACGGACCGGATTAAAATGCGGGGGTCCAGGAAGGTACGAGTTTTGCAAAATCCACTCTGTCCGATAGCGGTTTTTGGGAGCTTGTTACTCATAAATAATAAGGAGTATTTTCCGAAAGTTCTATGAGGTTTGATTAATTTTTAGAAAATTATCAACACTTTAATGACACGAAACGACACGTATAATGCTGAGAGCACCTAATTTCTATCACCATTCTGTATTTACAAACATGCACAGTGCATTAGATCGAATTTCCGGTAGTTTCCTATTACAATTTCACTTGAGGGGTGGAATCTATACAATAATATATGACTGACAATACACACTAAGCACAATACGTCGGAGATATCTTCCTTGTAAACGTCAGTAGAGATTTATTTAAATCAAATCACACACATTATGTTACCATCGCGTATTTCTCGTTACGTTACAAAACTATATAAATCTTGATACAAAACTGTAATAGCAGTTCGCTTCCTTAATAAGAAATATACATTTCTTTGTTTAATCTTAATGTAGGCTACCCAAAGATTACTTAAAAATTGTTGTCAACAGTTCGTAATATTCCTAAACCATGCATATGGAAGTCCGTCACGAAATAAAAGCATTTTGCTGGGCTGTTATTTCCGATAAGCGTTATTTATGCTCCAGTTCCATTAATAGAGAAAATTTGAACTGTGGAATGAGCACTGGTCACTAAATTAAGTATTTAATTGTACAGGATGTTTTTGAAACTAGTTATGGTTAATAATCCTTTCACATATCGTCATTTTAGTCCTTGTGAGGATAGAATATTTGCGATATTATCCGCTGCTTCAGGGAAAACCGAGCCGGTCCAGTTCAGCAACCACTAAAACTCATTATCGAGATTATCATCATATACCAATGATCATTACTCCAGACCGTGTTATTTGTTGTAATCTAGACATGATGTTTCTCACTGGGCAGGTCTTAGGGTCGATCGCGCTGAAATCGTGTTGTTCTCTGGCCGCTCGGGGCAGTCAGGAGTACCAGTTAGCCTTTGCCCCTGATTACTCTTCGCGTCCCAAGCGCTGCTATCTATTAACGCCACAACACTATATTTGCGGTGCCTATCTGATTCGTATTCACAATTAAATTATTAAAACAGGAAATCGCGGACTGGTTCTGTGACAGCTTGATCTGGTTTTTTTTTGAAGATCCTTCATCGGTGAAGTGTCACAGAAAAAAATGACTACCAGCAAGCTGTAACTTTGCGTGCAGCTTAAGTTTGCCGAGTCTCCCAAGATTGGACTATGAGGAAAATTCAACAGTGGTAAGTTTTCCCGTGATTTTCAGGAAAACATGTCAATCTGGCATAAACATGGAATGTTATGACCAGCACTTTTTTTTAAGTTTAAATGAAAGATATATTTTTTTAAACCCCCAAAAAATGTGTCCGACAAAAATGTTGGTATTTTGAGTTTGTCCCCCACCCCAAATATGTCGATTTGGTGACATTATGGTTGGTGACAACCAGCAAGCTGATTTTACTGGGAGGGTTTGGTAATAAGATTTGAAATGAAAGTATCTTATTGTCCGACAAAATTCTTAAGACGTTTTTGCAGCCCGACGCGACGGCGACGCCCCGAAGATGTCGACTCAACGACAATATGGTTGGTGACAACCAGCAATATGGTTTTGATTTTTTTCTCTAATAATTGAAATGAATAACACAATAATATACTTGTCCGCCAAAGAGATTGGAAAATTTGCCTTAAAAATGCGTAAAACTACCTTTTTTTGTGGTACCTAATGTTCATTCCGCTATAAAATAATAATTTTTTTAATTAAAAAATAAAGAAGAATAAATAAGAAAATTATCTTGTTAACAGGAGCAACAGAAATTGAAATTCATAAATAATTATGTCTAACTAATTTAATTAATTTACATCAAAATGATTTCTTTGTTCAAAAAACTTATAGGTATGTACATTTTATTTTATAAACTATTGTAACTATTTTATAAAATATGGTAACTGTACAATGAATGCATAAATTTTTGCTTGTGTTTTTTTAAATTAAAATTTGCAATCTTGTTTTGACAAACAGTTTACACATAGCTTTTGTTCTTGAAAAACTAATTAAACCAATTTTAAACCAAATTTGAACATATTATACTACATTTATCAACGGGTTTATTAAAAGATTGTCTTGTTGTAAAGTATAAATCCTTAATGCGAAATGACTTTGGAAGTTTCAAAGCCAAATATCTCGAAAACGGTTCGAGGCAGCTAGTTTTATAAAGTGTAGCTTTTATATGTAAAAAAGTTGGAAAATAAGAATTTGATACCAAAGATGAGATACCTTAAAATATAAAAAAGTTATGTCGTTTTTAACACATTCAATCTACTGCAGCTAGCGCCCTCTATGAACTTTAACCAAAATGTGAACCACATTTCAATTCCTCTACTAAAAGATCTCCAAACCTCAAAATTTTGTGAGGATATTTGCATTTGTTAAGGAATAAATGAAAAAAAAACTAAAATAATATTTTACATTTTACGCCATGTATCTCTCTTTAACTATCAACTTTTGGACTAAGGTAAGTTCGGCTAAATCGCAATATTTTTGCTTCGAGAATCTACCCATGAATTTTGACCTATTAGCTCGGGACCACCCTGTATACAATTTTTTTGGCATTGTATAAATAAATAAATTTAAATTAGTCATATTTATTTTGAAATTTGAGATATTTTTTTATTCATATATTTTTTTTATTAAATATAAATTTTTCTTCTACATCATGCGTAAGTATTGAAATCGCAAAATGTTATCGTTTAATTTTGTCGGACAAACAAAAAAAAACCGATAATTTTGTCGGACGATTAAATTCTCAGATTAATATTGCATTTTTTTCAATAATGACGCTTTTGTCCGGCAGCTGGTTATCACCAACCATGTTGTCGTTGAGTCGACATCTTCGGGGCATCTGACTGGAAAAACTTCTCAAGAATTTTGTCGGACAATAAGATACTTTCATTTCAAATCTTATTACCAAACCCTCCCAGACGAATCAGCTTGCTGGTTGTCACCAATCATAATGTCACCAAATCGACATATTTGGGGTGGCGGACAAACTCAAAATACCAACATTTTTGTCGGACAAATTTTTTGGGGGGTTTAAAAAAAATATATCTTCCATTTAAACTTAAAAAAAGTGTTGGTCATAACATTCCATGTTTATGTCAGATTGACATGTTCTCCTGAAAATCACGGGAAACTGAATTTTCCTCATAGTCAAATCTTGGGAGACTCGTCAAACTTAAGCTGCACGCAAAGTTACAGCTTGCTGGTAATCATTTTTTTCTTTGTACGTGGGCCCGTGGACTATTATATTTGATTCCAGGTTACACTGTAATATTGGAAATCTAAATTTGCAATTTTCTAACAAAAACAATAGTGATAGTGAACAATAGACAAATAAATAGTCATATAATTGAAGCAATTTATCCCAATAAATGAATTTCAATTCAATTTTATGAAAGAAAAAAAAAATAACGGGCAATTTTCTTTCAGCTTTAATGTCAATAGTGCATCAAATCATCTTTCAAACAAAAATTAACAGAAAAAACTACCTGTTTATAAGAACCGATTCTATTATCAGTACAAATTCGCGAAAGCAACTAGGTACTTACACGGGATTTTGTCGAGTACCCGTCACTTTTAACGAGGCATTCTTAGGTTGCTCCGTTGTGTTCATTTTCAGATCCGCGAGTGGCGCACGAGAAATCAAGTAGGCTATATTAGGAAATAAATATGTCCCAACACGCACTCTCTCGGTGTGGAATATATAGCCGAACCCCGTTAAAAAAATTGATAATGGACACCGTGAATAACGGTTATATTATCATAATGTATTCGCAGGTCGCGGGAACATTTATTGTAATTTTATGTGCAGTTCGTGCCTAAGAAATTCCTCTGGCATTTTCAAAATTACCCTGCGTTATTGCAATATATAAAACAAGGACCTTAATGGGCGAGGCTGTGTACCATGGGATATAAACCGATCCGAACAATACCGTAATGGCGATGTTAGTGTTTGGAAACCCAGCAGTGTTTAGACGTTTTCTGTGGTTTGTGAAGCAGATAAATGGTATAATATATAACGCAGACGGGGGCTTGTATCTTACCCGCACTTAACTCATTTTTTATAAATCGCCCTGGGAAGGGAACTATTCAAATGCTAGGCTGGTCGTTTATTCCGAAATATTCGACATACCTTCGAAGGTATTTTCATTAAAGAGATCTATAATACATGTCACGGAGATATGCGTGATAATGTTAAGGGATTTTTTGATACATACACACTATTTAAAAAAATAGTGAATGGAACTAAGCTATTAAGTAAATGAATATGGAAACAAATTCTCTTGTTTATTTGTATAAATTATGCACAACTTTTTTCACAGTGAAACTTCCGTGAGTTAAATTTATATCTAATTGCGTTGTCTTTCACGTATTCAAACTGAAACAAATGTTAGTGTGGTGTTCAAAATCGACAGAATATATTATAAACATCGAGAATTACGATAATACTGATTTATTGAAATCATGCAAATCTGTTTGGATTCCGAACCACTTAACCAATTAAGTGGAAACTAATGATGTTATAAGGAAGTTGTCTGGGCCTATAAAGATTGAGATAATTCAGTTATTCTTCAGATTAAATTCCAATAATGTATTTTCCCATGTTTAATATTCATATCGTGAGCAAGGTATATCCAATATAACGCCATTCTCGAAATTTGGGGTCAAGCGACAGAACAGTCGTTCTTGAGACCAACGCAACGCTAGTTCTCTTAAAATATCTTTCAACTTTCTGCATTAAAACAGATAACTGACAGTAATGCTCTCATTCACCTGCGTAACATACTTTAGCAGTCCTTGTTCAAGGTAAAATAATTTATCTCCCATTTGACAGTAGCCAGATATTACATTCTTATTACACCACAGGTTGCGTCGGAGCGAAGCAGCTCTATAAAATACGTCACAGCGAGTGTGTAATAAAGTCTCTGCTAGTTGGTTGGTTTTCTTCCTGTCAAACGGTAGAACAATACGTGGGACAGCATAAATTATTTGAGGCGAGGCTACAGGTGATATCTGTTCTGTCGATGCTACTGGCGAAATATTTTTATGCAATTTCCCTCGCTGTTGGAGTATCACGTAGGCCGGTGGGCACGGATTTTATACCTTCTTATTTTGTATAAGGTGTATCCACCTCTGAAGGTTATTGAAAGAGAATATAATATTGCAATAACTAGTAAAATTTTGTTCTGAAGAAGTTGTCTTGGCGTATTTTTTACACGTTTTAAATTAAGTTAATAATAAACATACGTTTAACAATAATGAACCTGTCAATCTGCGGTGAATGGTAGCAAAACGCTGCCAAGGCATCACGCTGTTGAGTAAAACGTTTTACAATGAGGTGATGTTTTCCAAAAATTTCCAATTATTTTCTACTAATATTTTGGGAAGCCATTAGAAAAGATACATTTTCTTTGTCCTGAAGACGTCGTCGCGTCGCAAACTTAAAATTTTAATTACCCATCGCCAGCGTATTAATCAAAAGCGACTTTGGCAAATTGCGCTCCAAATCCGACACGAGAATCACTATAATCTCGACTATTACATATAACCGGTTGTCAGCCGGCTGAACCCCAGGTTTACACATCTCCCTAATTGATGCGGACGAGACTTGGAGAGAGCACCGGTGCGCCAGTGTATTGACGGCGAACTTGACTTATTAGAGCCGAGTTTGACACATGGGGTGTCGAAGGGAGCAGACGTAAAAAATGAGTTTACAAACATGGTATATTAAGGCGCGGATTGGCGCCGCCCTCTCCCTTCCCATTCGACTACACCCGAAAAAACGAGGCGCAAAACTTACTTTCACAAAAAAATTACATGAAACGTGGAGAAAATACATAAAGGTATGTATTTATAGGCCCTTTGTTTTTTATATCTATTACTTAATAGAAAAACACGGCTAGTTTCTATTGAATTTAAATAAACCTTTTTATGAGTGTAGATCGCCCTATTGGTACACCCAATGCAATGTTTTATGACCAGAAATTTCTTTCATTTGTCGCTGTTCTATTTTCAACTTTGACAAAGACTGCAAATCACTGCCACTACAGAGATTTTTTTGTTCCCTAATAAGAAATATGTTTTTTTTTAAGTTCTAAAGGGTATATATTCTTTTAGATTGAAAAGTAGTGGCAGAATATGCGCAATTATTGATGATTTCAATAACCTTTTACTTCATTTTAGTCATATTTCTCTGCTTTTGTCGATTTTTGGAAAGCGAAACTACTATTACGTGTTTATAGTCCGGTCCTTGCAATAAATATCGGTACTTTCCCGCACGTCGACACGTCGACTAACATTCGTGAACCTCGACAGTTTAGCGAACTCAACCCCCTTGCGGCCCCATAACCGTGATGTTTCCACAACAAATTACCCCAATAAACGTTTCGAACCCCGCCAACGGGCCGCATTTCCCGCGTGGCTATTTTTGTTTAAAATTTCGTGGCCGTACATCAGGCTTTATCGCCATAAACAAAGTTAATTATTAGGAGAGCGAATAAAATTGCTATTATTCAAAGCGGAGGGCGCATAATAAGCGCGTTAAAGAATTTGACAAATTGCGTGGGGTTGGGTCGCGTGTCGCGACCCGCTACGTGTGTGGTCTGGATAGGGTCGAAGGGCTAGCTTTGTTACAGATATGATATCTGCCGTGGAATTTAAAGCACCCGACGGAGGCATTCTTACGATGTTCACGAAAAACGGTAACGTGTTGCGGTACTTGGCTGGACATGTTGGGGGAAATAAACGCTTTTTAGTGGGACCGATTGAATAGATAATGGGGATTTATTTTTATGGCGCAAGGCCAAGAATTTTATCGACGTCGTGTCCTAAAATTGGGTTATCTGGTTATCACGTTATGCTTTTAAAAATACCATGAGTACAGTTTTCCTAATAATTTGCTTCATATTGAGGGAAAAAACTATGTGGTAATAATTATTACTGTACTTTTATTGTCTAATTAATTTAATTTTGAAAGTCAATTGCATTTTTTTCAAAATCGGTTTTTTAATCAAAATAAGTAATAGTTTTTCAATGTAAAGAAATTCGGAAAATAAGTTATTTGCGAAAATTGAATGACATCTATGCATCTATAAGAAAAAAAGATCTTAATTTATGTAATACCTGAAAGTTTAAAGCTCGATATAGCTTTTACTATTTGCAATTACAATATTATTTATGAACATAAGAAAAAAAACAGGAGTATTCATAAGTGAATTGAAATATGCTTATAAATTGAAGTCGTTTTCTAGAAATTAAACAGAAACAATGGAATTACAAAGATTTGGAAATATGGCACTTCATACATTCATAATATCATGCAAAACAAGCTTACCATTGAACTCCAACCAACGTGTCTAACTCCCTCGAAGAATCCCGACCATATCCTGGCACATTCACTCGCGAAACACGAAATTGGTTAGTCTACAATTGATTTCTCAGAAGATTTAACTCATCCGGTATCTGAAACCTATGTTTACTCTTTCAAGAAAGCAATTAGGGCCTTAACACTCGAGGAATACAACGATAACGTAAATTACCGAATATTTCTAGAGATATTTGTCCCTGGCTCAACTCGCCAATGAACGGATATCAACGAATTTAATCACTAAGTTGATCACGGCAGTTAACACAACTTAATTCCGATTAGTCGCCACTTATAGTCACTATCACTAACACTCTTTCGTCACTAAACCATTGTGGATGTCCTATATTAGCTGCATTCACGGAACTCTGAAATAAAAAAAATATTATATTAGACTTTTAAAAAAACTATTTTCTTTAGCATCTTGAAGTAATAGGTATACTCAAGAGTACTCTTATAAAAAATTCTAACAGTTGCCGAGTTCGTGAGACCTTTCCAAAACACTTCATACGTTTATTTATTTGGAGAACAAATGAAGGTTTCAAAATTCGAAAGTTCAGTAAATTTGCTTTCTCTTGGGAAAAACGTGTCCTCATTTAGATGCGAGGAATCAGTCTATTCAAAATTTGAAAGCTCAGTGCACTTGCTGTATTTTGGTTTCTATTTAGATGAGAAAAATCAATGTTTCAAAATTCAATGGTCCTTTGTTCATATTGGTAAACACCTAGTTCTCTGTTTAAATGAGAATAATCAGGATTTGAGAACACGAAATTTTAAAGGTGTTTACTTAGGTTTGGTTATATTTGTTTTATATTTTATCTTCATTAGAATATTGGACATTTGAAGCTAAAGATTAATTGTCGTTAATTAATATTATAGAAAAATATGTATAGTTGTATGGAAAACAATATATTTTAAACCCAAAATCACACAATATCATCATGAATATTATATATGGAAATCACGCCCATAACAGCCCAAATTAAAGGACTCTTACAATATTTCTGTATTATTTATTAAAGCCCAATCTGTGCATCCCCTAATAGGGGCTAAATAAACAACGCGAACGGTTAGTTGGGCAAGTGGTCGGACGTTAAAGCCAATTTAAATGTATAGAATTACTTGCATCACTCCCTTGATTGTATTCCGTTGTCAACCCTTATGCTCCGTACTTAACGAACCAGTAAAATATACGTCCCTTGGCAGATACTTAATATTGAATTTACAATTTTATGTCAGAGATGTATCAGATAGGAGCATCCCCTGATTCATATGCAAATATATCCCCGCCCGGTTAAGAATCCTCTAAGGGCAGAGTGGCAAATAATACGTTGAGAGCATTAATTTACTCGATAGTGATGAACGTCGTTTTATTATTCGCATCTTTAATATCTTCTTAAAGATTAATTCATTATCCACACCCGTAGCAATAAGTTTCAAATCGAAACTGAGGTGAAAATTTTCGAAACAAAGGTAAATTGCAATGAGAGTTACATATCACTTAAGCATGTAAATTCATCTACATTTTTCGTATTTCTCGTTAAACTAATAAGAGGGGCAAGTCCTCAGTCGTGGCGAAGGAGGTTTTCGAATCAAAAATCGTAACTAATGACTTAAGTAGAGTCTGGGGGCGAAGACTAAGGGCCCGACCAAGTGTGAAGCAACTAATGGGTCTTCTAATCCACTTTCAATTCAACCGTTCTAGTTAAATAATTATCGGATTTAGACACATAGTAGAACCGCGTCCGCACGGTCTATCGCTGGCTCATTACCCGTTGTCACCATTAATCAAAATCTGCATGTGATGCACTGTATCGCAACCATAACAACACTGCCTGACAAGTACAAATGCCATTAGTTTGTGCCAAGTAGTGGTGGACAGGGTAGGTTAGCTAAGCAGCTCGTCCGGTATTGTTATTTAATTTTATATAAGGTGGAGTGGGACTGGCTTTTTTAAAGTGAATCTCTTTATTGGCACTGATAAATGGGTAGAAAGAGTACAACTGGGTTTTAGTGGTATTAAACCTACATGACATTTAATACGAAGTTTGAAAACACATCGTGGCTCTTTCCAGGACTTACCGCCGACCTATAAGACGGCAGCGGTGGACAGTAGAGGTGACCACAGGACGATCCATCACTGCAAGCGCCCGCGGCGCGTCCTCGTAGTCCTGGAGGCGCACACACGTGCATCTTATCAGTCCTGATAATGCCGCCGAATAGTACTTGGACTAATTTTAATGCCTCTACGCACACAACCACTCTTGTAATTGATGGGGGCAGTGTGGGCAGCAGGTGACGTCCCCCACGGGCCACGCACGAATGTCGACGGGCGACATGCATAAGGATGCCGCGTGAGGGGACAGGGACGGGCTGGGAGAATTTCGAGGCCTTATAAATACTTCTGGCAGATTGTACTGATTTTTCGGAAGTGTTCATCACAGTATTCTGATACTATAGTTGTTGTTATGGTTATGGATTTCGAAATCAAATGATTTGTTTCACTTCGTCATATTTAAAAGAGACAATTTTTCAATTCGGTGGTGTCCAGTTTATCGAAATACAGGTTGTGTCTTAAGCTCCAATTTAGGACCTGATTTATTTTATATTATATTATCTCAAAATGCAATCAAGTTATTTAAAAAAATTAACATTTGCAATAGTACACTTTACCTTGTATTTTTTTGCTAGCATTTGCGGGCCATTTTAATAGGAAATTTTTAGCACAAATAACATTTCCTATCTTCTGCTGTAATTTCAAGTACGTAGTTTAAGATAAAAATCGTTCGACGATTTTTCATTTCAGTTTTACAATGGCCGTGCACAGCTTTACGTCGTTTATAAATTTTAGAGCCGCATAAAGCACTACAATTACCAACACGTCCCGATAGCACTTGACGATATATAAAAGCTGAAATGTATAATATTTTCCTTCACGAATTTTTAATGTAACCTTATCGCGAGATTATGCGACCTGTCGGAATATTGAATTAAATAAAATGAAAAATTTGAATACAAATTTCTCCCAATGAAAATTCCACGAACGGGCGCACGATATCATGTTGCCTGTTCATGTCAAGGGGCACTAAAATATGGAAACGGCGTCGGGTAAATTTTTAATACCCCATCAACGAATATCTCTACAAACAATAAAACAAGTAATCACTTGTAATAGTTGCTAGGTTTTTACGACGCTATTAATTGGTGAAATGGTCACTCTGACTGTGCGAAGAGATGGGGTGAGGGTTGTAAAGTTGTAAATTAACATTTTCACGCACCTGAATTACCATCTCGAACAGGGCGACACTGCTGAATTCATGAATTTAAAAAAAACGTACCTATATGTACGCAGCAAAAGATAATCGGTTAATTCATTACAAATAGTTTTTAATGTAATGTTATATAAGACAACACTTCCAAAATTGTTCAGTTATAATTGAAAAGTTAGCTAAATAATAATAATTTAAGAATCATTAGAGATAATAAACTACTCTTTCCTGCATTTTTTTATTGCTTGGAACATCTACTGATTCTCATTTATTTTTAACATTTATTTGTACTTGGGCGATAATGTAATAATAATAATAATAATAATATAAACATATTCACATAACATTTCACCCCTCTTAAACTTTATGGCTTCCTATCTATAAAAAAGATTGGCAAATATCAAAATTTTACATGCTGTATAATTGTCAACCCTTTACAATGAAAATTTATCTGAAAGAATGTTCTTTGTCTAGAATCAAACCACCAGTTTGATGGATATCTCAGAAATGCAACGTCTCTTCTTCTTGAAATCACAGCAAAGCCTCCTAAAACTTTATTCTTTACTACTTTTTTCTAGATAGGACGTCAAAAAATAAAATATGTAAATATTATATAAATACCCATATGATGATTATTAAATTAATTAAGTATTTAATAAATCTTAGATACTTTATTCAAGTATAATATACAGGTGAGATATAGTGTAAACTCTAAACACATTAACCCTTGAATACAGACATGCTATAACCTGCAAAGTACATGTCATTGACACTCTATGCCTACTGGCAAAATGTGTTGTACCGTACCTACTGACACAAAGTGGTCTGCTAATCTGTAGTTGCAATGAACACATTACTAGTATAAATAATCTTTGAGCCAACAAGCATAAATAGCAATGACATTTAAAGATATGACACATGCTTTATAGATTGTATCCCGCCAATACTCAAAATATGTCTGTAGAAAGACGTCATTCGTTGCTATTTTCACCTATGGCTATGGAATACAGACGAGTAACTAGTACTAGAACTAGTAAATTCGAAACCGGTCTCTTGATGAATGAGCTATTTTCTGGATGTTGCGGTTGTAATTCAATGCCCTATAGTTAAAAACAGTAGACCTGTGGAAATGGCATATAGCAGATTTTCTTTCAACTCGTATGTTTTCACTGACAAGTTATATCTAAATTTGATGTATGCCGTAAACAAAATAAAAGTTCTTCAAGAACATTTTTTATTATTTTGATTAGATGAAAGAAAATTCTCAACCTTTTTTCTACATTTTGTTTTCATATTAATCCTCTCTTTTTGTTAAATTCTCACAGCAGAATGGAGCAAATTATAACAGGAGAAGATAATGAAATTAAGAGCATTTCTTAAATACATATAATTGAGTTGGATATGCAATTAGTTGGTAATAAATTTATATGTTAATGTACATGATCACTGAAAATTTATAGACATAAACACTCGGGTCTTGTTAATGTATTGAAAATTTTATCTGGATATACCTGTCCACTTCTGTAACACATTTGCATATATATTGCATATTATCAATAATTAAACACTGATTAAAAATGTTGATTCTGTAATATACTAATAATTGTATTTATTTTATAGATAGGGAATGATTTATATCTTGATTTATTCCATATTTTCCCATATGGTAAGCAAATCTGTGTCCTTTTTTAATTTGATAGTGCTATACATTATG
>NW_019416293.1:322150-428989 GCF_000390285.2 Anoplophora glabripennis
ATAATAATAATAATAATAATAATAATAATAATAATAATAATAATAATAATAATAATAATAATAATAATAATAATAATAATAATCTTCAATTTAAGTACAATCGCATAACATTTATTTGAGTTAATGTGTTATATACCTGTCAATTATTAGCTTCAGTTATTAAAAAGAATCGATTTATTGTATAAATATGTGTGATAAACCTAAAAACAAGAGCTTATAAATTAACGAGATATTGACACAAATGTTATAATAAACTACTATTTTCAACAACTATTTTAAGAATCAAATCGTCACCTTTTCACAATGTAGATACTAAACACCTAAGTTGAACATCCTAATTGGCAACAGTGTATGGTTGTCGTCACAACCTCAGCGGTGCGGTGTTTAAAATTTCTTCTAACTTGAAAAGTTCATCAAAGCATTCATATCAATTTGCATTATGTGCCGATTTTAATTTTCATGTTATTTGAAATAAATATTAGGTGAAAAAAAGTCATACCTGTATCAGGGATCGAACCCAGGACCACCGCGTGACGGTACAACGCGTTACACTCTGAGCCATCACATCACAATGATAAATTATTCATGTCAATCTTTATAAGCTTAATATTTTGAAATATCTAATTAATAATAATACATATAAACACATTAACAATTTTAGTACATTAAAACTGTTACTGTTTTTTATACTTTTTAGAGTAGACGGATAAAAAACTTTTGAAATTAATTCATTTTTCTGCTTATGATTGTTTAAAATTTCTGATATCATCCGTAGCTCCATTAATTTGAATAGTGGAAGAAAAAGTCAATAGATCATTTTTATGTAAAATTTTTTGCTCTACAGCTTTTATAAGAAACTTTTTTTTCTAGCTCTTATCTCTTTTGAGTTAGGTGGAAAAAACACTTATTTTTTTTCACCCCTGACCGGAGTTGAAAAAGAAATTACTGCCTCCTATTCGTGTTATATATTTGAAACTAACAAAATTTAGGCGGCAAGTTGACCAAAATAAAGGCCCATTTCACCACGAACAGTTTCTTTGCTTGAGATGAAGACAGGGTTGATATGAAAAATAACTTAATTAGTTACAAAGGTGTTCCATTACAGAGCAAAGCTGTGCATTTTCCCAAGATTATTATAAATCGACGGCCTTGTGTTCCTTACGGAGTGTTAATCAGGAAACACCGCTATCCAATTAACTCAAATTGATTTCGAGAGCTTAAACGGAAAGTGTGATAAACGAAATTAAATATTCTCGGCACTCCGGCACCAATTAAGGGACATCTCTTATAAAGATACCTACTTTGCTTACCAATAACATTTTTGAATCGCGCTTAACGACCGAGAATTTGTAAGGAAGGAGCATAATTGTCATTATTAAACACGTTATGGGCTATTAAATTTAATTGGATTTAACTCTTTGCTTTGGGGCCGAGAATAAAATCGTGGTTATAATTGCGCTTATAAACTCTGTTGACTTTGAATGAGGAGAGGTTGGGAATCAATTCGAGGTAATAAGAAAAAACGAATAGCATAATTACTTAAATAATTTTTCTTTTTACACGAAGACAACATGTGACCTTTAGAAATCTTAAATACATTCGTAAAAACTAATTTTTTACCTCCCTATTGATATATGTACCAGGTGAAAAGTTAATTTGCACATTCTAATTCGATCAACCATATGCTGTTGTGAAACTATTGGTCGAACCAAATTAAACTGCAATCCCTGCCATCATAGAGAATTGAATTTCACATAGTGTATTAGTTTTCACTTCGTGCGTAGCATTCGCGGCTTTATACTGTTGCTCTTTTATGTTGGTTTTGGATTAATAGAAGATTCACAAATTAAACACTTTTTATTGAAATTTAATTTTTAATAAAACTCACACCCTGTGCATTATTCGGCGATTCCCCTCATGCGGCTTTTCCGTCATTTAACACATTAAGTGTGTTTTATTATGATATAGCATGTGATTACGCTAAACTTTATCCCGATAAGTCCCCACGGTTTCGGTTTTCAAGTAAATAAGTGGAATTTACATCCACGAACTTCTGGCAGGGCTACAGTTAAACTTAGCCGAAACAATCCCTGTTTAATTCACGTTCATAATTCAATGGGATACAATGCAACCGAGAAATGTTCGTTTTAAAAATAAAAGGAAAGGAATCGCGAAAGTTGGTATAGTTGAGGCATAGCTTACCTCAATTGTCACGTGAACAGAGATATTTTTCATAAATCCACCGCATGACTGAGCAGTTGCCATCAGTTGCCTTAAATTATTACTATTTTACATAATTATGTACATATATGCATTAAATACTTTTTGATATGACGTTTCCTTTTCTTTTGAACCATATTTTGAATTGAGAAATGTTAAATACTTTTAAAAAATATGCAAAAGAAAAAAGGGACAACGCGGTTTATAGAACCCTTCCCAAATTCAAATCAAGAGTATTTGAACAGCGAAGTGAAATCGATATCAATTTTAAAGCTTCTCTCCTACTGAATCTACTTTAGTATCCTAGCATACATCAGATCTACTCAATTTGAAGTTGAGACTGTGTCAGCTAGATGGCGATGAGCGTTCTATTTGTAGGAACAATTTAATAATCTTTCACTGAAGGATTTTTCTTCTTCTTTACATTCAATATCGTTTTATTAAAGTCACAGGCTGCTTCTTCTGGCTCACAAGTCCATTTATTTAATAATTCAGATATAAAAAGACCAAATATTATAAAAATAGCTGAAATTAACAATAAATAAATGGTACATTATTATTTCTGCTTTACGTATTCATAAAAATGTCCGTATATGTTCTTTGCTATCAGAAACATTTGCAAAACTATAAAAATATTTTAAACATACATCGCACTTTGAATTTAGTACCTAAATCTTTTATTGGAAACTGTACAAGGTTGAGAAAAATTGAAATATGTTTTAGGTTTGCACCATAATTTCCAAGAAAAAGTACTTTTTTCAGTAAATTAAATAACACATTTGTAGAAAATGGAAATTTGGCTTAGAAACTACACCTTTTGGTATTTTGCAGTGTAAGAAAACAATTACAATTTGACGGCGAATGATTTACCGAGCAGCAATTACAAAACGGTAGCATTAAAACATCCCTCAACTAATATTACTCCCTGGGAGGAATAGCACCGCCCTGAGCGCTCCGTACTCAAATTAGAAGGATAAAAATCTGAGAACCACGAAATTGAATACAACGGATTCTCATCATTTCTGGGAATTTCATTATTTCCCAGGGCGAGCAGGGAAAGAAAGGGTTCGAGAGCCATACCAGACCCAACAGAGATTCCTCGACAGCCCTGATTACGAAATTATTGAAGGAAATAGTCCGCAATTATATGCCCTCTCCACCGAGCTCGAGTCAGGGCGAACGGTGCGTGTGTCTTGCACAAAACGGGTATGCAAGTATGATATGAGTGAAAAATAAGGATTTGTTTCCAAAAACTAGAAAATTCGAAAAATCATTACTTTGTGGTGAAGGATATTTTGTAAATATCTGAAAAACTACGACCTATTCTTTATTTCTATGGTTCATTATTTTTTTCAAACGATTACTGATAAACTATCGAACGATATCATAGGTTTCTTTAGGTATTTTGTTTCAGCAAATTAAATAAAAAATATTTTTAATATAATCTTTTTAATTTTAACTTTTCTTTTGCCGACTACTGAATACAATTATTTTCAGGTATGTTCCCCCAAGACGAACGGCTGTAGATACGAATCTCTAGTTGGTAAGTACTTAGAGTTCTATGTGAAACTTCTGACGGCACTTAGATTTAAAATTGTCGAGACATGTAAATTAATTCCCTCGCCAAACTTTGCGCAACCGAGTAGTTGTTAGATTAACAAAATTAAATCTCAGACAGAATGCGTCAATTTTCCATGTGCATGCGCAAAATTAAGCAAACGACTAGATTTATTTACAGAGAGACGGAATTCCTCGTTTACAAAACGTTAATTTATAAATTAATTTAAAAATTAACCACCGCGGAGACGCTTTATTAGGACTGAGAGACGAATTTCTGCGGAGACCTCAGTCGCGGAAAGTTGAAATAATAGAAGAAAGGCCAGATAGATGCAGCGACGTTTAATGAAACAGCAAAGGCATTTCGGTTTAAATTAAAATGTAGATTTGGAGACGGCATTCAGATGAATGAACCACGGCGGTAGCCCGGATATAAAGTCATTGCAAGAGAACTAAGTCCCGGAATTAAGACACCGACTTGTTCGCGATGGTTCCACGTCGACATTTTAAAAATTCAAAATCTAAGCACCTGTTACCCAAGTATTTGCTGTCAACAAATAATTTTGAAATATTTTATTTTAAATATTTGTATAATAAGTAAAGTTTGATAGTTTTCTCCTTGTAACGAAAAAACGATAGTATTTTTCAAAAGTGTAACACTAAATTGTATAAATATGGAGTTTAATATCAACGGTTAACCAATTAAAAAAAAAATGTATATTTGTGGGCTTTGATAAAATCCTTTTAATAATTCTCGATGTAATGAAATCCGAAAACTTTATTGATTTTCAGTCACTCCAAGTAACGTGTCTTGGTATTTTCGCGAGTAAATAATAATTGTAGCAAAAATAAACGTTTAAATTTAATAAACTTATGAGATATAAGAGATTAATGCTAGTATAAGCCCTATCTGGTTCACTTAACGTCTTTTTGCGATTTTTTTAGATGGTAACTGTTGATTTCCATAAAATTAATAACATCCTATAACGTCTCACAATCCATGGCTTATTGAAATAATAAATCTCGTCTCCTTGCATTCTACACATGTACAGAAGTTCAAAGGGGAAGCAGAAAGTATATCAAAGCCAGAATTTGCATAGTAAAGGACTTGCCGGGGTCAAAGGTTTGTGGTCTGTTGTGACCCTTGTCTTTTGAACTGTACTCGTTCTCGTCTTATCGGTGTCTCTTATTGACCACGCTTATATTGCGAACTTGAAGGCGAAGCTTGGAAATTTGCAGAAAATATGGACGATGATTTGAGGGCTTGTAAAATTTGCACCCTGCAACTAGCTTTGAAAACAAATTGGTTTTTTTTAGGCATTGTTTTATGTATCTACTACCTACTGCTCCCTCTTTGCCGGTTTATTTGTGAATTTACCGCTCCGAATGCTCATGAAATTTACCAACGTCCAAACCCATTGGCGTTCTTTAATTTGGCTTGAATATGTAACTGATGCCGCTAGTTACAGTGAAATATAGTGTATTGTGGAAGACAAATGGACGTGTTTTAAAACAAGCCGGCTAAAAAGTATGCGTTGAAATGTTATTTAGCACACTGTGATGACTTTTAACAAGCGTTCGGAGTCTTGCTTTGTGCTCGAATGTCAGATATTTTCACAGCAAACAAAGAACAGTTTTACATGAATGCACGTGTTTAACGTTTTAAGGTATTCAGCTTTTGTTGAATCCAAACAACGTAATTTGCATGTCGCCGTGAAAAATAACGTACGAAGGGGTTATTGCGACTGTGTTAAAACAAAAACCGTGTCCGCGTTAAAAAAAATATTTTAAATAATTTTTTTTCGATCTGGAATCCTTTTTTTTGTACTTTGTTTCATGTCATTTGCTACGTAAAATGAAACAATGCAGCGTTAAAGTTAAATAACATTGTGAAATATACAATATTCGTGTCACAAAGGCTCAAAAGGCCTCGTCCAACAATGAGATCAAAGAAAAACTCTGCCAGTTCATGATAAATATATAATTTTCAGTACATAACATGCCAACCGTAGCTTGTAATTACTCAAACTTTTTCATTTAGTGTACGTACTGTTTGTGATGTGGTGTTTATCCCAAAACTAAGTTCTCATGCCATTATTTTAATTATATACAATCCAAATATTATCTAGCATTATATTTTTAACAGAATTCATGTTCTAATCCCGCCTACATCGTGTCTTATATTTATTTTCGTCATCCCCGGTTTTTAAATAAGTTAGCAGATACCGCGACACGCAATCTCATTTGTATTCCGGTGTACGCTTTTAATCTGACATACGCTTCGCTCCTGCCGCAAAGTCTCATCTCAATATCTTGAAATTTTCTTAACGCGTTTTCTGTGTAACGGTAATGGAGAGATCGGTTCGCTGGAAAAGTTTAAAATGTATATCGTGATATATCGGTTATGGGCCATCCCGAGCCTCCAACGCCTTATTATGACTGTACTTTGAATAATAACGGCGTTGACATGACTAATCAATGTAAATATTTGTTAATTAATGTTTTGCTATTAGCGTATATGGCCGTATTTCACTTGAATACATTATAATTTACAAAAAATATTAATTAAAGACGTTTGACAGAAAAATACCGTCCGCGAAAATAACAAATCAGCACTATACACAATTTAGCCGAGTTCATAAACTCGCAATTTCTTTGGTGCGTATCATAAATGATTACGTTTCACGTGAACAGCGATCCTCAAAATGTCAAGGTAGGATTCAGCTTATAGTGACTAACCTTGTACATATTCAGGGTCCGCCCGGTATTTGCATTGAGGTGTGCACGTAACTTTAACTCGGATAAAGGCGCTTGCACACGCGTTGTTTTTCAAGAAACATATATCGGTTGGTCGTGCTGTTGAACTGTATGTAACTTATCATGTATGTCTCGTGTGAAACTTCATCGGCGAGCCTAGACAGATAGTTGCGGATAGGGAATTGTTACCGAATAGTTCCGTAATAATATAGCATAAGCGTACGGTATGAGTTTCCGTGATGTTCGCTTATTCCGAGCAGCGGCGGGGCTGGGCGCGGTCGGAAAATGCATTCCTGCGCGGTTACGGGGCATTTAGCAGATTGCAGATTTTATTCCAGTGTAACGATTACGTTTCGTAGCCACGTTAGAGGAGCGGATAGCGCTTAAAACGCATCAGTTAAAAGGTGACTGATTTTATTCCATAAGCTCCATAAGAAATCCTGAAGCTGGAGATTAAGTCCTCTGGCCGGTATTTATATTCTGATAGTCCATATAAATATGCATATAATACCACGGTTCATTGTGCCGGATCGCAAGAACAATTCTAATAAACAGTTCCAAAGAACGGTTTGAAGATTTTCAATCATTTTCCGAAGTATTCATTCAATTTTTATGTCGTTTTGTCCTTCGTCTTGTCTTACGTATCCTGATTTGTAGACTTTGTCTTTTCCTTCTAATTTTATCTGTTTTCTGTGTCGTCTTATCCATGTCTATATTTACTCAACTATATTGTCTGTCTTTTGTCTTGTGTTATCTATTTTACCGTCTCGTCATTTCTTATCTTTTACCTTTTTTTTGTGTATTCTGTTCTACTCCATTCTGCTGTTCTTCTTTTGTCTTTTGTCCCTATCTATCAACGTGTCCTGTCTGCTTGCCTTGTGTTTTTTTGTGTTCTTTTGTATATGTGTTGTCCAGTCTGACAATTCTCTTACCTTTTGTCTATCTTATTTACGATTATAAATTAGAATATAACTCATTTTTTGCACCTCAAGTTGCTAAATATAATCAATATAACGCGAATTAAGAGGACACTATTCTAGACCGGTTTCTGAGTGATATCCGCTCTTCTATGTCTTCATAATTGGCGTTGGAATAAGAATGTCACTCGGGCGACCAGGCTCGTGCTCTTTAATTGGATATTCTCAGTTTCCAAGCACCTCGTGTCCTTTCTGTACGCACACAGCAATAATTTGGTCTTGGTTTTATTTTTGGCGAAATTTGACTTGCCGTAATTGCACCTTATTAGTTATGTTAGGGTTGTATGCCCAACAGCGTGAAGTTAAATGGGGCAGGGTGTCTGTTTTTAGTTTAACGGTTTTGATTTATGGGCAGGTATAGTGAAACTCGTTAGCGATTTGTCGTGCTGCTTATTTGCCTACATTTTATTGGCCATATTTTCATAATGGCGATATATCAACGTGACATTTTTAGTTTCTAAACCGTAAAATGTTGAATTGTTACTTTGTAAATCAGAATTATATCATTTCGAAGGTTTAGGGAATAGAAAGGAACACGTTAGAATGTGTTTAAGGGAAAAAATAAGCTTTAACGTTCCCTGACTATTTTCCATAAATTAAAAAATGCTTTCCCTTATTCATTACATGGGTTTCTGTGTGTTGAGCTTTCCGCTCGCCTGGATATTTATTGATATAATAAATTCTTTTGCGTTTTCCGCGTATCAAATTAATAAAAGCGAAACTATAAAATGCACGAATTAAATTCGTGCGTGTGGAGATTATAACCGTCGCTAGATTACCTGAAACATTAAAGCACGATAATTATAAATAGATTATCCATCATTCTTGACTCGTGTGAGGTAAATATAAAAATTAATTTCATACAAAAACTCCACACGTTTCTATTAATAAATTTTTGTACCATTTTGTCCTAGTTATAATGAAACATTGCAAAGGAAAAGGTATTAACAGCGTTGAAATATCAAGGGGGTGCTTTAAAAACCATGTAAAATATTAATATTGTTTATAAACATTATGTAAAATTATTGTTATTCGTTAAGATACAGTTGGGAAAGCAGCTGTTCCAGTTCAAAACACGACGAACACTTCAGTTTTCGGTATGTATCTGGTGGTTCTGCTGACGAATGAGCCTAGCTGCTTATCAAACATTGCCGTTTTATTCAGTGCTGGCGATACTGTGACTTGTGTATCGAAAAATCCCCCTCCAAACCTCCAATCTAGCATTCCCAACACACAGGAGATGCATTGCGGCAAAACGACCAAGCCGACATTCTAATGGCTGCAAAAATGTAACCCCGGCCCGTCCGATAACCGTTAGCGGCCACCGCACACGGTCGGTAACGTACCAAATAATGCGTTTATGGACTTCATAAAAAGCCAACAATCGCGGCCAGCGTCTGGATGATCGGGGCGAGCAAAGCAGTCGACTCCGGCTAATATGAACACGACAGCGGCAGTGACGGCTCCCCCGGGGCCCAGATGCAGGCAAGCTAACTCGATTTGCACACTCCTGACGGCTCATTGGACAACCTCTACTGCTCGGCTAATCATGTTGCGGCCGAGTCGACCTGTTCCCATTACTTATTTATCCGAAATTCTGGGCCGAGCAAAGGGTTTAAGCCCTGTCGGTGAAGGGGCAAGATGATCGCGTCCGAACTACGTGTCTGTTGTCGTTGAGGGACGTACAGGGTGGTTCAGCGGGTTTGCGACTCAAATTGGTCTTTACAGAATCAAAGAAATTAAGTCAATGATCAAAAGACTCGGAATAAAGTGTGTTCAATGTAAGGTGGTGTCGGGAACCTTATTTAAATAAAAAAATATTGGCTCATTTATGGGATAGGCAGAAAAATTTTCAATATACATATTACTGAAACATTTTTAAATAACGTCAATACAGTTTACATGTACAGAGAGGTTTAATTCATTGGGCACAAGTATTTGACACGCAAAACTGCTGCGATATGTTGGCAGGACGACTCATTTCTCGACATGTGTTTTTCCGTACCTCATAAATATAACTGAACCACAACCCACTGTTTTGTATATACTCAACCACAAACCACAAACATAATATGTCTCCCTTTTCAGAAATAAACCGTACCTGTTTCTCATTAATATGCCCGAAATATTTAGGGGTTGCTTTAGAGAATTTTAGAAGCGCCTCGAAATGTCAGAATTTGAAACTTAAGTTATAAATTTTATCGAACATCTGGCTATTGATAGCATAGGATTGGAAATCTTACAGATAATTACCAGTTACAATTTCATAATGCAGCTGCCGCGAATTTACCTCAAAATCCTCTTCTTAATAGTGTACTGTCGTTGCAAATCTTCTTAGTATGATTTAGGCCGAGACTACGGCCTTATACGATCGAGGCGGGGACACGACGGGCTTTTATTACACGTTATTACTGTAGTATTTTCAGCTTATGTGTCCGCGGCGAGAAAGGGACGAGTAAAAGATGATAATAGTCCTATATGAATTCTTACTCCACTGTTGCGGTGATATATCGCCGCCAGATTTACTGCCGGGCGAGATTTTTATGTAAAATCATACATATTTATTAGGAAACAGTTGGGGTAAGTAAATTATGTGTTTGTAAATGTTATTTATGTCTGAAAGACCAGTTCAAAACATCGATGAAAACTTTAGTTTCCATTATAATGGTATTTAATGTGTCTTCAGTGTTACACAGTCAATCAATTTCTTTGAGACATATCCAGGTTATTAGTCGCTTACTGGAAGCGATTTCTCTGAAACGGTTTTTCGTGCGACTCTGTGAAATTCGCAATATTAATATGATCAAAGCGAAAGCTAAGCCTGCTCCCAGATTCAGGCGTTTATAATTTAATAGCATAATGGAGATTCCTTGTCTGAGCTGGCAGCATGAATTACAAATTCAGCATTCTAAATATTTTATGTCATTTACATTTCCAAATGTAGCTACCTTCGACAGGTAGATTTAACGTGACAGCCACTGTAATAATTTAATATTTATTATTACGGCCACTGTCTCTCTCTTTCGGTATATAACTCGGTCCCTCTCGCGTCCCGTTTTCCAGGGCGGGAGACGGGATGATTTAATTTGGGTTAAATTTTGCTGCGGAACGTCTCGTAATAAAATATATTTCACAAACACGGGAAAATAGTAAATGTATTTATTCAAATATTTATTCTATCGCTGTTTTGTGAATACCGAGTAGATAAAACGGAATAAATGGCTATTGTTATCAACAATTATCAGGCTTAATCGTGACTAAATTGCGAGAAGAAGAAGAAAACAGGAAATAGCGAGGACAAACCATTATCTCAACCATTAACTAACCCACTACCATTTATAATTGTTTAATTTTGTATTAATATTAATTTATTTACTGTTCGAATTATTGTATGTAATAAATTTTTATATTATTAGTAATCAATAAAGAAAAGTAGCTAATTCTCCGAAATAGCAATCTTTTAACTGGAAAATTATCAATTTTTTGCTGTGTGCCACAAAAATGAAGAAAAGTATGACATTGTGGTTTTCTATTTCAAGATTAATTTATTACTTTTTCATTTTATTTTCCAAAGGAAGTACGTACATTTATTCCGTTTCTGTTTTCTAAGTAATCCAACTTTCCTCGACTTATTCCATGACCATTACCTTTGCCCACCGCACTGTGTATTCCACCAACGTCCTATCTTCTAGCCGAATTCGTGCCCATCCCCGTGGTCGCTAATTTAAATATACGCTCTCGGCGGTTAGACTGCGGAGCTAATTCAGTTCCAACTAAGACGAGGAGCAGCCCTGTTGTGCTGTAATCCCACCGAGCTCCTCTTTGTCTTTGGAACGCCTCCGTGATTAAGAGTATAGTAATTGTGTAAGATCCCAGAATGCATCCATTGTGTTGGTAATCTTCAGATTTTACGTTTTCAATCTGTACGCGCCTTTTCTTCCCGCTGTACGGCTCTTTATATTTCGCGGAAAGGGTGGTCGATTGTTCTCCGTAGCGACCTACATATTCATTAATAACAATAAAGTTTTCAGCAACTGGGGCACGGATGTGTTTTTGTCTTAATACGGATTGCACGTGTTTCAATAAGGGTTGATTTCGTTTTAAATACTGAAATTACTGGAGTAATGAATTTCTTCTTGAAAAATAAGTATACTTTATTCTGTAAATTTTTCTCAGGAGACTTAGTTTCCGAGATATGTAGAGGGTGTTACAATTTTTAAGGAAGTTAATTTCAGGGGATGGATTTGTTTCGTCTGAAGATGCTAACGAAAAAATTTAACAGTCTTTCGACGAGTTACGTTTAAGATACGCATCAGTGTAATTGTTTTAGGTCCGCTTGATTTACGTGAACCAAAAACAATGACGGGTCTGAAACTCGAGACTAAACATTCGCGGGCGCGGCCTGGCTTTTGTTATGCGGAGATTCACAATTCGATTACTCCAAATAAACTTAATTCAGTAGTAAAATAAATCATTCTAGTAAATTAACAAACCCTAGAAGGAATGTTACCATTGTCATCCAAGAATCAGGTTGGGTGGTGTTTAGCGATGTCGTCTTCCATTTCTTAGGTCGTTACTTTAACATCCTGTCGTTTAGTGCTCCAATTTGCTGAGTACCCCGTCTCCCCAACCGATACGTTCCAGTGGCGTTCGTCATAACCGCATAAGAAAATTCCATTTTACAGATAGTAGTGAATACAGAACATGGACATGGAACTGATACTTTGAAGTATTGAAAGTAAAAAACTCGAATGAGCATATATCCAGAACAGCGTGGCGCTGCGGTTTTTGAAAAATATCTCATCTATATACAGGGTGTCCCATTAAGGTCGGCGAGGTACGATATTAGAGAATAACTATTTCCAGTGATTTCTCTTGGTAGATTTATTCATCAAAATTTTTTCCTGAAGCTCTAGGGCCTATACTTTCTCTAATATCGTACCTCGCCGACCTTAGTGGGACACCCTGTACAGTACACACCCCAAGCCTGTATCTCCTACAATTTTTAAAATATTGCAACAACCGAGACGTCTTGCATAATTTATCAGAGCAAGTTTTATTATTCTATGTCAATCAGCTTTAAAAATTTACGTGAATGTTATAATATTTTTCAAAAACTTTTTTCCTAAAAAATTACGCTCGTTATTATTTGGGAACACCCCTATCATACAATGAAATGAATATCTATTTGAAATTGGATAATAAAAATGTAAAACTTTAACTATTTAGTAAATAAATATATACAATTTTAACAAATTTGAATAAAATGTCATTTTATGTATTAGAACTGAAAAAAAAAACTAATGATAGAAAATAATAATATACTGGGTGATCTTTAGATGCGTTCCAAAACTATTTAACGTATATTAATTGAAGTTTGATGCATAATTACGATCATAGGAACTTTTTTTCTTAAAATAATAGTATTTCCCTTGTTGTTACCAGAATGTGCATAAAAAGCACCCTCTACAATGAAAAAGTATGTTTATGTTTACTTTTTATTGCATCTTATAAAAAAACTAAAATTGTCGTTCATTACTTCTTTCACAAATTGATCTTTTCGCAAGATTGTACCGTACGCAACAACAGTTAATAAAGCAAATGAGTTGTACTGCGTCAAAATCCATATAAATACCTACGTTTGGGTGCGCGCCACTGGCCAAACTGTACTTACTCCACAAACTTGCAACTGGAATCCGCCAGTGCTCTCTACCCCTGCGAATTTCTCATTTCAAAACGTCTTTTAACGTTTACTTCGTCTGAATGCTTATTTATGGCACTTTTTCGGGACATCTTTAAAATAATTTCCATGGGAGGGTGCTCTTTTTCGGGCAATTGGCCTAATCGCGAATACCGCCTTGTCGCTTACGGCGATGGAACCCCGCAATTGTTCCATTTCTCTCTTAATTGTGAAACTCAATTAAAAAATTGGATTAGAGACGAAGGATCGCGCTTCGAAAATTAAAAGACGCGAGCTGAAAGTTTTCATTTCTTAGGCGGTTTGAAATTTAAGACGCCCTAAATTCGAAGCTCGCCTTCGAGGAACAGGGAATGTTACTTAATTAAAGGATACACCAGAAAAAGGACCCTTAAGGACAAGTAATGAATGATTTCGGAAATATATTTTCTTCCACCATGTAATTAATAAATTACCGTTACAAAAATAAATATCCAAGTTGAAAACATACTTCAACTTTTCTATACCTATTTTGTTTAACTCTCCCGGTTTCGAAAATTCAATACCTATGTATGTTTTCAGCCGCAAAAATTGAATAATTCCAAATATTTCGGGATATGGTGCCTTTATAAACTTTCGTAATCACTATTTCTAGTTGAAATTTAATATACCGGCTTGGTAATATTGCTCCCTCGCAGTTATACTTTTTGCCGTATGAATTGTTAAACCGCGTTTGCAAAAAAACAGACATGACAGTAATCCTATACTGCTGTTATGTCCATCAAATGTTCGGGAAACAAAAGGTTCTTCCTGCCAAACAAATATAAAAGCGACAAAGCATGTTTCGTTTTTTTTTCTTCGGAATTTACCTTACCACCTATTAGGAGAACTGAATTTAATTAAAAATATTCTTCCTATCCAAATACGCTGGTAAAATAATTATTGTATTAATCTTAACAATAATCAAAATTATCTAAAATGTGTAGGTGTTTAGGATACACATATCCCAGTAAACTCGCATACGATAAAATGAGATTTATATTGTCCAAACACCATTCGAAAAAACGTGCTTTCCTAAATCTTAATCTTCTGTCTGTCTGTCCTGAAATACTTATTTATTTTATGGATTCTATGTTATTTTATCCATTACTTTTCTCGCTATAAAAGCAAGTGTCGGGAGGGACGCACGTAGCTGAAACAGATTTCTCTAAAACAGCATTTAAACGTGTTCCATAATTAAATACAAACTCCTTTCATCAGGACCTGGCGACGTTACAATTTGCGGTCTATTTCACAGTCCACATAGCGTCAACATCTCTATACAGGTCTAGCGGAAGCCACACACTCATATTTATATAATTGCGGCTCCGAGAGGTCACTAAGGGACCCCTCCCGCTCACCTTCATTAAAATTTAGTCTCTCCCGGATTTGTCCGACGCGATTTTTGCTCACTGCAAAAACTAACAAGTGTCTAATATTTAAGTGCAACGATTATAATTCAGTTTTGGTATATTTCAAGTTGAATTGAAGATTTCCTAAATTGGTTCAGTATATTTTAAACATGTTCCTTTAGAAATAACACGTACTGAGGTTTTGATATTATATCTTTTAAGTAAATATATTATGGCATTAGAGCAGTTCAATTCTATTTCATTAAAAGTAAAAAGCTCCTTTTTAATTTAATTTAGGTGGACACTTCCTCTAGTGTACTAATTTCATCGCACTTTTTCATTAAAATTTAGAGCTCCCTTGATTCGTTTGCTCTCCATTTCTAATTATAAGTACATAGTATATCCTTAGCATTTAAATTGCATATCATTTTATTCGTTTTCCTCTACGGATAGAGGAAGAAGACGTATAAAACGTAATTTTATTATTCTTTTATAATTATGGCACTCCGGGCAACAGTGAGATTGCTTTATTGTCTGAATTAACTAATTTATATGAAACCAGCAATGTCGATGATAATTTTAATTGCCTCGTAAATTGTTTGGATTTGTTTATGAAATAAGTACTTTCACAGATGCATCTGGTATTGGAGATTTTTTTTCAGACGCACGTATCAACCCGCTCATTCTATCCACAATTTCAGACAAGTCAGTTTTCCGGTTTTGCGCACAGCAACATTGTAAGCCGGTTTTAGAGGACTTAGAGTTCGAGTCCTCCCACTCCGAACGTTTTAACGAACTTTTTAAACAAATAATCGTTTGATGGTTGCAGGTACGTGGCATTTCCCTTTCGGCTTTATTAAAAATAATGAATTTTCCCCGGAAACGCAGCTCCGGAGCACTTGAGCTATGAATAGCGACTCCAATTAAATATTGTTGCCATCTGTATGTGTTCGATAACGATTGGCTTCGTCAATCTGGTTTCTTTTCTTGTGGCCGAGGTTAGAGGTCCGTGAAAGAACCGAAAAATTTGGAACCAAATGTAACAAAATGGCTTTGCTTTTGTACGATTCGTTGCCATTTTAAAGTCACAATATTTTTTTCATGATACATACTAATCTGACAGATTTGAATTACCTTTTGAATGGCGGAATTTGAAAAAACTAACTTATAATATGTGTTTCTAAAAGCCAAACTATAGTTTTCGTATAAATATACCCACGTTCAAATATATCCTGCAAAAATTCCGTTAAAATGTCATTTTCATCCTCATTGAACTTTACCAAGTATTTTTCAAGTATTTTTATTTCGAGTTTCTTCAATTTTTTTATTTTTTTTTATTTTTCCAGTACTTTGTTTCGGAAAGATAGAAAAACCAAAATTTTTTCTAGTTTTCTTGTTTTTTCCCCAAATTGTTAGATCTCTCGGCTTAAGCGCGAATTAAGGCCGTTATCCGCATATTTTTGCAATAATTTTAGCCTCAGTTTGCTTCGTACACAAGCCGAAGCCATTCGGAGGGTATTGGAAGGGTTCAGGGGAATATAATATTCACTTTTCCGATGCAGAAAAGCAATCTGGTAATAGAACAGGTGACGTTTCCCTCCAAGGCTCATTTGGCCCCGGTTCCGAGCTCTTGTATTGAGCTCCATCTTAAGGGCGATAATGATGCTATCGCCAGGATTCATTTCCGGAGCTTGTTTAAAATCCCGGTCCATTGTGCGCCGACTTAAGAGATTTTCGCGTAGACTTTATCTATCGGGAGAGGCCACCTAACAAAGTTTCGCTTTCTGTGCACAACTTTGCTGCAGCGGGAATTTTTTCTCGAGTGTGATCGCCGGCCGGCTTTTGCGAAAGAAAGGGCACGTGGACGGAATTGCGGCCCCGACGCGACAGAGATGGAATTTATTTGTTATATACCTCGGGACTTTCTCAGGAAAGTCAGAAATGGTCGTAGCGTACACTACACGACATTTGTCAGTTGAGATTGTTCTCTATTAAGTATATTTTCTTTTTTCAAGGCAACTACCCACCCCTGATGGAGAGTACAGTCAAAATAAGGTGAATCCCTCGGCATGGCGCCTAATGTGGGGCTCAAATATCCGGACATTGAAATATGTGCCACAAATACATATAAATTGAGGATATAAATGTAAAATCAATTACTACCTTAAAATCCTATTATAAACTTAGTATAACGTCGTAGTTTTCCCCATTGTCCCGAAATTTTGTATTGACGGCAATCGGGGACGACCCACCGCACTAGTTGAATTGCAAAGTCCTTAATCCGTCCCACTACAGTTGCCCTAATCCTGGCTAGGAAGCAACAGACTAATTTACATATTAATTATTGAACGTATAAGGAGACGTAAATTATAAACGAAAACTCCTACCCCCTTTATTTTAAGTTTCCCGGTGCACCGCTTTTCCTCGCGAAATAATTACACTGCAGGTCCAGACACTAAAGCTCTCGGTAAACTGTAACGACTAGTAAAGTCGGTTAGTTAGTCGATAGCCCTGTGCTCAGAGCAAATTGCGACGGATCGATTCCACTTCAAATTAAAAACAATGAGGTAAGAACAATTTTTACATTTTTAGTTGACAGTACCACCCGTGCAAAAAGAGTAGTTTTTGAGCGTGCATATATTCACAGAGAACCGACTACAAAATCCTGCGACGAATGCAAGGTTACAAAAGGACAGATATCGGGAAATGAGACAAAGAAAGTACCTGCCGGAGTTGAGGACACTGCGAAGCATACAACTTAAGGAAATGCTACAAGTAAACGAAGCCAATCGTTACGCAGACAAGAGAAAATCTCCCAGGATTTGCCAGGATGTTTTCAGGACCGTTCGAGGACTATTCAGGGTCCCACTCGAGCGTAGTGTTTAATAATTTAGGACCTTCCTGCCATTATAATAATCACTTCATAGCTTCACCATTAGGGGAAGTGCTATTTATTTCATTTCGTTAATTGAAAATTTAATTTTCTCATTGGTAGATTACGAACAGAATTAAAATAACAATTTTCATATATGAATTTTTAAAGCAGAGTTCGAATGTCTTTTTCAATCAAAATTTTTTTAAATCACTGATATTAGCGGTGGTAAGTGGGACACCCTGTATATACGAGCGACTAAATGAATATTTAAAGAAGTTTTTATTGGCTTCTATATATTCACAAGTCAGATCGTTAGTAACATATCTGTATCACATTCTATCTCACCTTAATGTCTTATAGCTTCCGCTTGTTGAGTTTAGTGGGCTTTATGGGGGGAACTCATTGAAAAGCGCGTAAAAACTTCCCGCTTCTGTCGCCGTCGCAATTAATAAATCGTACCGTGGATCTAATAAATAACAATCCCACCACAAAAAACGATGCTTACAACGTCAATTCCAGATAAATTTTCTTCGTTTGGGTGGCCTGCGCCTCAAAAAAACGAAAAAGCTTAACGTTTTATAGGCTCCAGATGTTGTACCGCGCTCATATTGAAGCAATTAGTCGAAGTTAATTCAATAATTTGTTCGTGATGTACACTACAGATGTATATCATATCTAAAATTATACCATTGCGAACGAAAACCTCTCCATGGATTTGATATATAGTACTTTTTGATTATGAATTGCAATGAAACAATTACAAAGGTATTGTACTTCTATGAACTTATAACGTTGCAATGAGTTAGTTACTAGTTCTGTAAGTGGATATTTTTATTCGTCGTTAGTGAAACAGAGTTTCAGTTGGGGAGTTGCTCCCAACTTTGCCCCGAAGTGTGCACGCCGAATCTCCTTATAGCAGTATAACATCAAAAGGAGTTGTAGCCTCATTATGAAAATGTAGAAAAGCTTTACTTGTCGGAGGGGTTTACAACTTACTGAAAAATGAGTAAGATGCAGAAATAATAAACAAGAATTTCAGGCTTTGTTAGGGAGCTAAGATTTTCCAGTGGATGGATTCGCAGAATGAATGCTCTTATCATACAGAATAAAGGATTCTTATTAAATTATTCTAGTTGGTATTTGTTCGTTTAATAGGATCGCAATTATTTCGTATAATCTATCTAGTAATTTATTGTACACATTTTTCATTGAAACGTAGCGAAATTCTCAAAGGAAATGTTTGAAAGGAAAGTTTTTTCTTATATTTTCATTATTGGGAGCAAGTTTCTAATTTTATGATTCAACGAAATTAATAGAAATTAAGGAATATTTGTTTTATTTACGTACATTTTCAAACGAAAAATTGCCAGGATAAGGATTTTTTTCAGCAAATTAAAAGAAAAATTTACAGAATATGGAAATTTTTACAATTACAATATCAGTCGTGTTTTTTTGTTTCTATTCGATCCAAAACGGCAGTAAAAATAAAACACATACATACAATGCGCAGTGCCCCTTCGATGGCGAACACCGACGCTCCCGGTGCCAGTTGCGCGTCGACTGCCGTCGCGATGCCATCACGCCTCTGCCCATGAAAAATTCACGACGCCCTCGCAAGACCTGATTAAACCAACTCGACTGAAATGTCCAAGTAACAATTTTTTTTTAATAGACCGTTCGTCATTCTACAAATCTAATTTAATCATACTGGAAGTTGTTTATAATGAGTTTTGTTAAGGACTGTTACGTTTGTCGAAAGTTTAAAACTTAGTCTAAGTAGAAAGTTGAGGCAATTTTGGGTACTATTTAAAGCCGTATTAGCCGTTGTTAGTTAATTAATTGTTGGGGATTAGTTTGGGAAAATCGATGCCATGGCTTCAACAAGTGATTCTCCATGTAGAGACGGAAGGTAATTAAAATTTATTATAATAAATAATTAGCGATATTGCGGCAGACATGTTCTCTTCAAATAAATGGTTTCAATTAATTGAAATTTATTTATTTGATGTTCATATTGATGTGACAATCAATAATAAATTACTATTTTAGAATTACTAGAAATACCTACAATAATAGTGTACAAAAGGTGCATTTGTTTCTCTATTGTAAGCACGATTCTTTTAAAACAAAGTTAAAAAATTTCAGTTTTTTGTAAAACAAAAATAAACATTTTCTAATCTGAAATCATTCGTAGTGTGAGTTTTCATAATAATAAACATTTCATGTCATTAACATATTGTAAAATTTTCCAATGGAAACATGGGTGAAATTATCATTATCCTCCCCCGTCCAAAATATTCTGCCCGCTGTCCCGCTGTCATGGCCGACGTTAATCCGGTCGGAAGTCCAAATTTAATTTATAAATTTTAATGCGCGGGGATATTAAAATTTAATAAGATAAACCCCCCGAAATTATCATGTGACGTTTCACTGCAAGAAACAGATTATCTTGTCAGAGTCCCAAAACAAACACGCTCTTTCCTCTAGGAGCGCGATTACAAAGAGAAGTTGATTGTGTCGCATATGGATACATACGTGCCCGAAATAAAAATATAACATGGACGCTGGAAGAATTACAACGCTATAATTTCGTTAGCTCCATATTTTTCTATTCACTGTCACCGTTGTCATAGAGAACCCGAACGACAAGTCTATTTTGATACACTAAAAATGTTGATATTATTGAGTTAAAGCAGTGCTGCAGTTTTTATTTCATTGCTGGGATTTGTGCGTGAGAAGGTATAGTTTATTATTATCAGTTATCAAGGATAACTCATGTTTAATCATTATACCAACATAGAACGACAAAAATAATGTAAATATGATGAATGCAAACAATGCAAATATACTTGGTCAGTCTCATTATTTTTTTCCTACTTCATACTAAGAAAAATCTTGTTATGTTTTTGATTTTCTTCTCACAAAATGTCGTGACACCCGCGATACTCATCTTTTCCGTTCCCGTTATCTTGTTAATCCCCTTTCCACAAAAAAATATCGCACTCTACCACAAATCATTTCCACAAAACCCCTTGGGTTAATTTTTGTAAATGGATTAAATTAATAATTACCCTAATTTAAAAGGAACATTATGCAAAGTTAATATTTATTAATGTCTTGTGTGTCATTAAGCAGAATTATAAAAGGAATGCGTAATTTATGCCTTTTTGACATGCAGGTCAGTCTTTTAGGCCTACAAAAGTGCGATTATTATTATTTATTGCCTTATTACAAACGTGTTAAGTTGCCACCGAACCGTTATTCATTTGCATTTGGGTTAGTTCAAGGCTGGCTCGATTCGTTTTCTTTATGCGTAATTTTTCGGCAAAGTTTTCGGCGTCCTTCCCAGATTTTCGTCTAAAATTATTTACTGCGGCGCTGTTCGGCACGAAAAATTATGAGATTATTCGATTTATTAGATGTACCTACGTGGAATTTAAATTTTTCATCGATAAAATTGTACAGACCCAAAATAAGAATGAAAGCTTTTACAGGGTGATTCCAATTTAACGTTGGTTACAAGATTATCATACTTTCTAACTAATCTAAATAATCCTTTTATACTTTCCCAATTTTTACGCTTAGAATGGGCCACAAGCGATGAAAGATTGTAAAGATGATTACTACCCAACTTTTTTTTTTAATTTTTATCGGAGTCTGTACTTAATTGCGCTGCTTTCGGAGCCACAGTAGTATCGTTTCGAGTAAAGACGAAGAAAGATAAAAAGACGTCATCCGTTAAGCTCAGCATTCGCTATTAAGAAAGTTAGTGCTTGGGCCGTCGCAAATGATAATCTCCGAAAATTTACGATTCCCAACAGGCGTGACATAACGGATCGTCCGCGCGCCGATTAAATTCGACAAAGTACCGAGGTAAAAAAGTAATAAAATGCACAAACGTGACCAAGGCATGTTACAAAATGCAACTGGAGTCTATAAAGCGGCACTTAAGACACCTTAAAATAACGCTCAGCCCGCGGTAAATCATATTTGAGTCAGCTGTTTGGAGTCGAGCTTTCGGCGTTTAAGTGAGGCGAAGCAGACGAGACGATTTCGGGACCAGATAGAGTCCCTTCATTAACTCTTCCGGGCCTGAAATAAAAGGTACCTGCAGGAGCTAAGTAAGACTATCTGGAGGCTGGAGGATCAACAAAGTGTTTGAAAATGTAGAACTATTTACGAAACTCTAAACAATTAATGTGGGTAGTAAAAATATGGAGATTTGCAAAAACAATCGAACAAGTATAGTTAAAAAAAATTTTAGTTCAAAATATAATACAATCTTTTTATTATTTAAAATGTAACGTATTTATTTTATAAAACCTTAAAAAAAATTCTACTGATTAAAATTTGCAATCAGAAATAGGCAAAATAAGAATTTTATTTTTATATGGATTTTAATTTTTTTTATAACAATTTTTTTTTATTGCAAATAACATAAATAATAAAAAATGTTTTTTATGAAAATCGGTGTTGTTTGACAAAATTATACGGGAAAATGGCCATTGACTGGACTAAATGCAGATAAAATTCGATATCATTCACAAGTTAGAAGAAATTTTAAACACCACAAAAGTTGCAACAGCGACGATACAATCTTGCCAAATAGGATATTCAACTTATAATTAGGTACGGTTTTGGTATAAATAAATTACTTATATTGCCAAAAGGCGACGATTTGACGAGGGTTGTTGAAGAAAATACTGGTTTATTAGCTCAATTCAATGGGCCTTCAAATCGCAATTGACTTTAATTTTTTTTCAACCCCCTGCCAGAGGTGGAAAAAAATAAAATAAAGTGTTTTTTAGAACTTAGAACTTTAGAAGCAAAGGATAATTCTAAGCAAAAAAAATGAGCCTAAGTTTTGTGAAACTTATGTGATAACAGCGATATAAATTAATAAATTAACGTAGGACCTGCTTGGGTCACTTGTCTCATTAGACATATTTCTCAGTTATTCTCATTTGGTGGTTCCGAGATCCCTAAGAAAACACACCTTGTTTTATGGCGAAAGGGGAACGATTTGGATGTTACAAGCCAACAGAAATAATACTCTCGACGACACAAAACCCAGGCGACTAGATAAATTGTTGGTGTTTATTTAATAAACTCTTTCATGCTCAGATGAAACCGTTTCTGTATTTATTTTCGGGCCTTGTGGGTTGATGAACGATCCGCTGGTAATTGAGGCAAGAAGACACGATTCCAGTCAGCATCACTGGGTTTTCGTAAAAATAATTACGTTTATCAGTAGATCTGTATTACTTATAATGAAAATTATAATTCGTTGTGCACTTAGATCTACCTTATTGCTACATTTGGTGCAAGGAATTTGACTGCCTTAACCAGTAGACCATATATGTTTTTAACTTTTTTTCTTCAATTTTCAAAAAACATCCTGCATAAAACAAACTAGTATTTTTTAATAATCTACATGTTTCCTATCGCTAAAATTAGATCTGTGAATATGAAGCGTGTCGTGATTCAAGTTCAATTTTTTTTATTCGTGCTGATGTAAGTAAGCCACTTCATTTTGAAAATCCAATAAAACCACCGCGGATCCGAGCAATTAAGCGCACTCTCCTTGCTTGACAGGACGTCTGCTCTGCTTTTAAACTTGTCTCGGGAATGCATGCTCTTTCTGAAATCCGCTAACATGACGTCTACATTAAAATGATTTTACTGTAGCCCGTATTTTTATTTGTACTCCGGCATGTTTGTATGTAAACAACGTCGGCCAATAAAGCGAATATATCTATATTTAGAGGGCCTTAGATGTTCCATGCGGAATAAAGTTCGCCTTTAATGATTCGCGGGGCAGCCGCTTTGAAGATGCCGTTTAAGTTGTTTTATCAGTTGGAGGAAAGCGTAACTGTCGAACGCGAAGTTTTTAAATTGCGGAGGATGAGTTATCGTCCGTCTTCGAAATAATAAATCCCTTTATTGGCATGCCCGGTCTTCTAAACTGCGTGCGGGAAAAGTTGCCTGCGAGAAATATTAATCGCCATCTAGAAAAGTTCAGGCAATTTACTGAAAGATAACTGAAATAAACGTTCTTTTCTCTTGAGATTTTAACCGTTTCGAAACAGAAAACGTTAAATATCCGAAAATAAAAGTAAAATAAAAGAGGGATAACAGTCATTTTTGTTATAACGTATTGTACTATTTGAATTTCATCCACGTCTTCCGAAAATATATTTCAGGGGCCAATTTTTTAAAACGTACCATGATTTCTGCATCTGCCCGTGTAGGAAACGATTTAAATATATAAAATATCCCCGGTTTTTATTGAACGCAGCCGTGTTAAATCCATATAAAGGGGGCTGAAGCAGCCAGGTGATAGGTATAATGATAAGAAGAGATAAGGTTGGAGGAGGGAGCGGAGACTGATGGGGAACGTGACCCAAAGACCAAGATGGCCCGATCGGTAGTAGAACGTCGATAGAGCTACGTGTGCTCAAAATCCGTTCAATTTGGATCACCGTGATATTATTTTACTTTAGTAGATGAATTCTTAAAAAAAGGCTCGTAATAACAGGAACTACATGCTATGAAGTCAATTTTTGGTTTTAGAAGGAAATCATCACTGCCATAATGAAGGTCTAAACTAACAGTAAGCCCAGATTTTATTCCATAGTTTTTAATACGCGATTGTAGATTTGTTTTTGCTTCAAATGTTGTTTAAATTATGTCTGCAATCAAAAACCGTTTCTAAACTTTGGAAAACACCTAAAATAAAATCTATACATAAAAAAGTGACATATCTGGTACAAGTAATGAATTAATTGTCGAGCATGTAAAAGTGTACCATACAGTTGCGGCAATATATATTTCATTACGCGACCGAATCTCATTAAAAAATCCCGAATTCCTGACCGGCAAGCCGTTCGTTACACCGCTATCGCTTTTATTTATGACAGTTCTCCTGGATATGTAAAATAAAACGTTTGCTTCGCACAGTCAGATCACGTATATAATTACAATTTATGGCCGTATTTATAACCAATTTTATTTTTATTCCGTACTTGCTAACCCGACATTAACGAGATGTAACTGTACAGCGCGATTTACAGCGTCCTGATCGTGTACCCGCCCAGAGCAATGGGTCATATCGGACAGTGCAATTAATCAGTGCAAATCGGCCTGACGTACGCCGCTGGCTCTGAGGAGCTTGAGACACCTGGTTGAAGGTAGGAGAGATATATTGGTTCGTTTGTCACATGTTCTTTTCGAAATTTATCAGCAATAGACCAAGCCCTGTAACTGATATTGTAAAGCGGAAAAACAAATTTCACTCATGTTTCGAAATTTAGATAATGTTATAATAGAACATGTTTATGTATATTTCAAATACATTTTAATTGAAATCATAATGGATTTTTTCGCAGATAAAAAACCGCATTTTTAACATTTTAATTGAAAATGAGCATGTTGTAGCCTTTCCTCTGTGTCCTTGTTCATGTAGCGAGCCCGCGAAATAATGTATGCGTCGATGATACAATCATTCTCTTAATGGCACGTAATAGTGTGTTTAGGCCACACACAACTAATAAAAGTGCTGGGGAACGTACTGCTTTAAAAGTCTAATGAAAAGTAAATGAGGCCCATTTATTATTTTTCACCCTTGCACTCGCAACGTGCAAAAGCTGGAATTATATAATAGTTGTACTCGAGGCAAACATATATCTTGGCACGAGCACTTTATGCCTTCGCAATAAAATCTAATGAAAAAGTAAAATAGTCATAGATTTTCCGTTGAGAGCATTTAGTGGCGGAAACTTTACTACAACGTAGTTTTTATCCGCTCGCTCTTGTTTCTCGGGGATTAAAATTTCCTTAAATTATTTTTATGGCTCTTGCAGCGAGTGCATTGTACCACTAATAAAGAAATTTAAAATGTAATTACATGGTACAATGGAATTATGAGTTCATTGCGTTTAGGAAAGTCATTTTTAGGCACTTAGTGGTCGTATAAATTACAATTTAAAATGGTAAAATCGCGTCTGTTTCTTTTAACGTTTACAATCCCTAAATGATTAAAAAATTAAAAAGTTTCGTTTGAAATTATTTTATTGCTCTGTGTCAGCTACATAGAAATTAGTCTCCCTTTTCAACGCACGCGTGGCCAATATAATAAAAATTAACCCCGCAAGTCCTCATCAAGTGGCTCGTAAACCACCCAGAGGCTCCGGATACGGAGGATAGCGCCGTGCTCGCCAGCTAAGGCATATAATTATTCGGTAGACTCTTGGAGCGGCTAAATCACGAGTTAAATGGCCCAACAAAGAAGTAATATCGTCGAGCGAGCATTGTTCCACGTCTCATATAGCGTTCGGAGCGATTCCTCTGGAAGTTTTGCACCTTCCGAGGTAATCCTTAAGGCCCCCGTAATCGCTCCGTGTGTCACTTCGTACCGAAACTCATGATCTACGCCCCCACTTTATTAGATTATAAATACAAAAGTGGAAAGTTCGCTTATGAGAGAAGTCACGTAAAATATACCCCGGCAAGTTCTTCGGCAACACTTCGGGCGATTTATAACTTGCTCCATTACGGAGTAATAATATATGACACCATATATTAGCTGCTGCAACTGATTTCCAGAAGTTTCCGAACAGCAGAAACTTTCCTTAGGGGTTGTTTCCGCTTTGTGCAGCTTTCGAAAGAGAGGCGAAATTTCAAACCGCGTCTACTCAACATCCAACGTCAAATCAGTGCTTACAACAACAATACAGGCAACGAAAAACGTATTGAATCTTGAAATATGTTTTTTAAATTTATCAAAGAACATGTTTAACTTCATCATTCCCTATAAGATGTCTCAGCTGTTCCGAGATGGCACACAACGATTTCAGTCGAGAATATTTTGAAATGTAACGGATATAGGCAGGTAGAGATCAAAGAAGTGTACTGCACTGGAAAGATTTAATTAAATAGATTTCTGTGTAGAAACCGTCTTCTCCCACATTCTGAAGTTGGTCTTTATGCTCGAAATATGATCTGGAAGCCGCAGACCGCAAACTGGTATAAAATATTTCGAAATGAGACGGGTCTCATCTACCTTTGGCCATTAAACAAAAATAATTTATAGTTAAAACTAACTAAAGTATTTTTAAAATTCTAAAACCATCTCGGGGTTTTGCGCAAATTTTAGTAATTCCGCACACAATTTCCTGTTAAACTGTTACCCGGCGACGAAATAATCAAATTACTGTTATCCAAACAGACAAAAGCTATATTTCTCGGCGGGATCCGCATTTTCTGCAGACATGAGCATGCCCCTAAAACGCATTGTCTGTGGCGCGATCGCATTAGCAATTAGCGGATGTGCTACTTTATGATCCCATTTGTCGTGTTTTATATGAACTCCGCATACATGTGTTGTGGCAGTTAACGCTCTGCTACGTGGGATACCTGGAACGATTCATTGCTTTGCCTGGCGGGTCATTATTGTTGGTTGCGCAGTTGCATCGGGTTCAATTTAATTTTCTTTTAAAGTGCAGTCAAAGGAATCTCCAAGGTATACGTTCCCGGAAGTTCAGAAACTAATCTCTTAAAATATTTCAAAGATATATGAATTTGTGGCTTCCTGTATGAACGCGTTTTGCTCGAGTATCTAAAAGTTTATCACACGAGAAACATAATTTTGCAAATATTTTAAATTGCATAAAGCTTATATAAACCTAGTTGGTTAAAAACTTGTTGCAGTGTGTTGTGGTGTTTGACTCTTCAAAAGCGCTTAGAGTGGGATAGAGATTAACCGGCATCGTGTTATATCCACTGCTGAACTTACACAGAAATACAATCCCCAAACTGATGAAGGATATTAAAGCAAACTTTGATTTAAACTTCCTCTGCCAAGTAAACTTTCTATACGGGTACTTCCTTTTGTATCAGAACCAGAAATACATCAGTTATTCCATTGTTAGACTAAGTATTATAATTGTTTTATTAACTGCCTTTTCACAATCTCTAACGATGTAAATTGTACGGTATTATAATTTAAACGGTAATTTAATTGATTTCACTTTCCGTTGAGTTTGTAATAGGAACGGCGGTGTATCTCTAAAACAGCTAAATTTAAATGAAACAACGTTCATAGCTGCAAGAATTTTCTTGTAAATATGCTTAGAAAATAAATTACTTCAGTACTCTTGGACGATATTTTTTCACCCTAAATAGATAAGCCTGACGTTGATTAAATCACTAATTTATACAACATGAAACTCTTTTTAATGCTTAACGGGGTAAACGATAATATTCAAGTATACGACACGCGTTCCCATATTTATTAGCACTAGTTCCATTATAATCAACTTAATACTGAGTATATGTTCAATAAATAAAATTTCTACAACATATAAGCTTTTAATGAAACTTTTTTTAGAATTTCTCAAGGCCCCTTTTCTTTAAATCGCCCAACAAAACTGAACTTAAGCATTTAAACGGATAGCAAATTGGTGTGCTAATGCAACCTCGCACTTGCAGCCCTAATATTCCTGTCACCCCCGCCCTAAAATGGCGAGTAAACAGTCACCGAGCCCCGTACAAGGAGCAGCTATTACGACGTTAGCAGTCAGCTTATTTCATATCCCATTTACCTCCTTAAAATCCGTGAAATAAAAAGCGCACTCTACTTTGGGGATCCAGATTTATCTGTCTGTAGGCGCCTGTCCCCTATTCCGGTGGCAACCACCCGTTAAACAATATTACCAACTGAAAAAGTATACGACGTGAAATCCAGTTTGGTTCGTTGCTTTAAGTGAAGACAAAATCAAAACTGGTGAAGATTTTGGCAAGGAAAACGTAGATTTATAGGGTACATCATTTGCCTGATGTTATTGTAGTATCGCGATGCCTGTACAGCGTTTTACTGGCATTCACCGTAGATTAATTATACAGAGACCCGCTTTCATGAAGAATCGTATTTCATAATAGTTTTCATTTCGTGCATATCATTCTCGGCTTAATTTTGTTGCTGTATTATGTTATTTTGGATTCGGTTGATGAAGTGGTTGACTGAGAAACAATAAAGACGTATTGTATTTTGTTAAGGATTTTATAACTTTTTAATAGCATCTGTATTAAATGAGTCTCCTGCTTTTATGTTTATTCACTCTAAGTACAATTGTTTACTTCGTTGGAATATGTAATGTGACCGTAGTACAATTCGCCTAAACTAGGTCATTAACACAAAACTTCGCAGACTTAGCACACTGCTTAAAAAATAGTAATCCTTTTTATTAAAAACTTCATAGTCTAAAACATTGACAAGTTTTTTTAATTTATTTTTTACTACAGGCATTTTGCAAAGCAGCAAAAGTAATTGTTACAAAACGTAAATAGTCTTTCACTTAAAATTACACCCCGTACATTTCTTTAACATTAATTCGTTTATATTAAAAGAAAATGTGCAGAAAGGATTAAACAACAAGAAAAAAGGGCATGGAAATTTAAATCCATTATGGAGAGGGCAAAATCAAGTGCCCACAAAAGAAAGTCACTTAAATATTTTAAACTGTTTGTAAGAATCCGCATTCAGAGGAGCTCTATTATGGCTCTAACCGTGGAAAAGTTTCTAAGCTCGGTCCCCTCGAAAAGAAGGAATATTAGGTGGCAGCGCGTATCCACACAGACATAAAAAGATTTCCGTGTAAGAAAAAGTCGAGAGAAATGTTAAATGTTTAAATCCGAATTACAAATATAAAAGTTTGCGAGCGAAAATCGAAGGGCCGATATATAAAACACGAGGGAGAGAAATGTGAATCGGTGCTAAAGCGTTAGAAAAGGATTGTCGGAGTAGGGTTATAAGTTAGTTTTCCAGGTTTCTTTTCAGGCAAGTGCCTCGCAGTCCTCGGGGACATTTTTCAAACGTAACTTGAATTAGGATATGTGTGACGCTATGACACGTTAGGGGAGCTGATGTATCTTCATTTTTTTTTTATTTAAATAACGGGTCAGGGCCATTTTTCACGCTCTTTGTTCCGCGTGGTTGTCCTCTGAGGAATATCTCTCCCGTCAGGTCTAATGGTGTTAGTGCAGTCACAATCTAATATTGTCTTGACAGAATTCTGGAGACTTATTCAAGTGATACAACCAGAATTTTCTTGGCGTTATTATTTTATTACAATTTAATGTTTTGGAACAAATAACTTATAGTTTATGGGCCATCTTCGACATTGAGCATATTAAGTTCAACTCGAGCGGCACCCCCCGCAGTCCATCGCACCCGTTCTCGAATAAAAAATAACCTTTAAGAAACCCTTCGAAGCCACCTGGGTAATTTCAAGGGTAGAGCGCTGACTTATAGAAAGCCTTGCCCTTTGAGATCCCCGTCTGTACCGGAAGGTCAGAGCGGAGAATTAGACGTCCGACGACCGGCTGAGCCGCGTCAAGACGCCGACTTCCCCGACGCCTCCTCAGCGATGATGAAACAATAAAGGAGACGTGTTATTGTTCTGCGAGATTATTTATTATTTGGCGTTTTTCTCACAAAACCTCTCTCATACACGCGGACGTCCTGTTTTGATATTTATTTACTGTAGTTTAATTTTGAAGCCTTTGAAGTTGCAGACGCGCGACAGAGCGTCGGAAAATTTACAGTTCGGATGACAGTGATGGGTATCATCTTTTTGTTCCGTCTCAGAATCGGCTCAACACACAGTGAAACGTTTAATTTCAGTTTTTTAATCCCTCGCTAAAAGATAAATGGAAAACAATCTTACAAGAAGGTCTCCTTTTTTCGATATGACAACCATTAACCTTTTTCAAAGGTTTATATTTTTTTGAAGTAATAAAAATGTCATTCAACCATCTCTGGTGGTTTCTTACAATGTCACCGCTCTAATTTGCAACACTCTGTATATTTTTAAATCTATGTTTAAATTTCTCTGCATAGGTGGTAGAAACATGTTACTAGTAATTGAAATCTTAATTTAGTCACCAAAAACCAACCTATTTTATTCTTTACACTTTCTCGCATTATATCTACTTATTTGATCCTCATAAACTCCGGTGAAGTAAAATGAACGCCCTAGGTGTTTTTCGGAAATCACAAAAATTCATCTAGATTTTAAAGGCGCCATAAAATACAAACCAGCCAACCGTAAAAAGAAATATGGCGTAGGGTTTTCCAGTGATAAAAAAATACATAGGAGGGGCCGCACCATAAATAAGTGTGTATTATTTTTTTAATATATGTGAAAAACATTTTCCATAATTTCTGGAAAAACGCCCCAGTGAAACCCCGATATTTATAGCCGAATTTGCAGAAATAAAATCCGATTCTGTCTTCGTGCCCTGCAAGTTGTTTCAAGAGTGAACCGAGCCCAGTGACGGTGATGGAGGGTGGTAGGAAGGGTCAGCAGTGTTCTTATAACCCCAAATACTAATGCATTTATACCTAATAGCTGTTTTACATTGACAATTTATTGATGAATAAATTGACGAAGTTCTTCATGAATTAATTCACGAATTTATTGGTCAACAGTGTGGTTTTACATTGCTACAGATTTTATCAAGTTTTTTGACGCATGAATCAGTTCTACCAACGAATTAAAGAAGCAAATAAATTTCAGAAATGTCACCTTTCCACTCATAATTGTAGTAATACAACAGCGGTACCGTTTTGACACATATAAAAATATATATTAGTGTTTGTAAGTAACAAAAATCAGTAAAAACAATGCAAAACTAGTACGACGCCACACAATTGTTTACATATTCCAATAACATAACCTCATTACTGATCTGAGGGCGGAAATCTGTTGGGTTGGTACTTCCGAACTTCACGAAGAAATTAACGAAAATTAGAACATGCTCTAATTCGTCAAGAACTTGATGAATAAATTCATGAAGTTATTTGACGGCAGATTTGGTGCATTACACTTGTCCAATTTCTTGATGAAGCGACTTCATGAATTAATTGACCAATAAATTGTCAATGTAAAACAGCTATAAGGATTGAATGAAACTTGATGCCAATTAATCGCTATAATATATTGTTGTAGCAATAAAACTACAGAGAAAAAAAAAACAATTATTTCGAATCATTAGATTTATACGTTATACTTGTTTGTCCAAGCATAATTTTGAACTGATAAACTCACTGTTTAGTCAAAATTCATTTATTTAATTTAATATTAATTGATTTAACGTTAATTTGTTACGATGCAGGGTTGTTTTATATTCAAATAACACGCATTTTCGATTTTTTAAAAGATTTAGTTGGGTATGATAATTTGCTTTTATATGGACGTCATTTTCATTGCAAATTCCTTCGACAAAAAACTAGGACCCTTGCAACTCCCTCGAATGAGCCAAAACTAACCCAATCCAATTTTATGGAAGATTAGTGGTAGTTTTGGCCCATTCGAGGATTGAGGAATATAGAGAATGTTTTCAAAAAATTAAAGGTCGTTTTGGGCCGTTCCAAGGGGTGATTTTTGACAAATTGTGGGGCATGCGCAGAGTTACAAATTCAACGGACCTCAAATTCGGATTCAGCAGGTATTCATCTTTTCCCGGCAATATCCGGCGTGCGCCACTGCTCGACCCCGGCGCTCCTCCGCCACCGGCTTCGAGATTCGGCACTGCAGCTGCGTTGATTTATGGGCAGCAGGTCGCTGCTGTCTCCGCCGACATTATGCAAAGTTCCGCTGATGTTTCTACCACTGCCGCCCTTCCAGCCCTCCGTTGGGCGCCTCCTTTGATGCATTGCTCGCACCTAACGCTCCCCCGCGCGTTGCGGCGCTATCTAGATGGTTCGGCGAGTGGGAAGTGCAAGGCGAGATTACATTTGGAAATATTCATGCCTGTTTATAGTTTATATGGGAATATATTATCGGTGCCAGATAGCGACGAGCAGCGCCCTTTCCTCAGCGCCTGATTTATTTCGTCTTGATGCTGGACGACCACTTGCCAAATCGACGTGTAATTTCGTTTAATTGTTTCTTGAATCGTATGAATACCCCTAGCAATTTAATTTTTTAGTAGCCTGCAGGCTTTCATAACAACTTTATTAAAATTTTTCAACAACATGTTATATACCTACTGTGAAAATGTATGGAATCGGCTTTAAATTTAAATACCCACCACTCATTGTATTTTAAATATTATAAACATTCTTAAACTTTTCTACAATCATTGTTGTCAGTGTAAAAACAAATTATATTTATTTTTATTTCTTTACGATTAAATAAAAGAGCAAATTGTATTCTTTTTACAAATTATGAGATAAACGTTAATGGAGAGCCATTAAAAAACATCATGCCGAAGTTTTATTCAGAATGTTATATAGAAGCTTGTTTTGGATTGAAGCTGGAATATAATTATACTAAAAAAACTCAGGACGTTTTAATGATTCCAAATACTGAAATAAATCCTTATATAACGAGGCACTAATTAAAAACCCTCCACAATGAAATAAAGAAAATAACGGTAAACAAAGTCTATGCAACTTAACCAATAGGAGCTTAAGAAAAACCCAAGTTATGTAAAAACTAATTATCCGACTTTTTTGCCGTTTGTTTTATGTGTGGCATCGAGAGGTTTTCAACGCGGCACAAAGAGAACAATAGACGGCTTTCACGAAGCGAAAAAGTTTCATGCTTCTTCTCGCTTTATAAGCGACAAATTATGACAAAAACTCAATTTATTAATACTGAAAAATTCCTTCGCTTCTTGGGCTGTTCCAAGTCCTTCAGGTTATTTAATTAGGACAAGACGGTGTTATAAGATAAAGAAAAAAGTGTAACGTCATACCCATCTACTTTTTGTAGCATTTTATTTACGTGATTTTAATAAAATTTGAAGAAAAAAACTAAGAGGGTCATCTGAAGTTTTTCAAAATAGTTTTAATTGAAATTTTATTGACGGATAGAGGAAGATTTATAATTTATACTGCGGTTACTAAGAACCTTTTGAAATCTCATCTTGATACAATTCTGTATGCAGATTATTAAGTTTCTCTGCCATAAATCCATCGTATCCACACTAATCAGCTTGTTGCAACGTTGCAAGGAACAAATGTACACGTTATCACAATTTTGCGCACACGCACAGATGGAAAAAGATGATTTAGGTGGCGGATTAAATGCAATTTCTTAATCATAACCCGTAATTTACGGCCTGTTGGTTTTACTTGGGTTTTTTTGTTGATTTTCATGTTTACACGAGTAACATGCGACGACCACCATAAACCATTCTTACTGTCAGCGGCTCTTAACGAATGGATTTCTTGCGCAGGGATTTGCATTTTTTCTGTCGGCTTTTGAACAAGTACTACGTGCGGTGAATTAGTAAGAAATATTAATGCAGATTTATAATAAAACTGCATTTAATACATTTTTTTTCATAGTATAATTAAAACTTTTACTATCTTACTGTTACCCTAGTAATGACAGATGAAGAAAGTAAAGTGAATTTTTAACTAAAATGATTTTAGCTTAAGCCGCCAGAAATGCTGTTTATGACGAATAATTCTGTTCTCTCCCTATTTTAATTCATAAATATCAATGATTACATATTTTTAAATTACAAGCAGATATCTTTTAAACTATCATAGATGGAATAAGAACAAAAATTCGAAACGAACTAAAATTTTTAATTGCACCCACATATCCGTACAGTTTTCCCGAATAATTGCATAATTAATGCCGTTAGTTTAATCTGTAATTAGGGGCAGGTTAGCGGACGCGATGAATGCGGGCTTTGATAATGTGGAGTTACGATTCGGCTCATGATTTTATAATCAGATTATTCGGCTGAAAATGGAACTTCATCCCGGCAAATGAAACGGATCTGGTACTGGCGAGCTTCAACAGAGCTGGAAAAAAAATAACTCGTTCAAATACCTCCATTTCACGGCGTAAATTTATCATGAACGCCATTGAATAGAGGCAGTCAGTGTCGGTTCGTCAGGGAAATATTCAGAAAAAATTGTTGCCGTGAATTTATTCTTTAGTGTATTCTAGCCTCATTTTGTAAAACACGAAAAGCACACACAGCATAAGTAGACACCAGTTAATAATATTTAATCAACTCGAACGATTTTTACAAAATGTACCGACGCGACCAGATCCAATATTATTGCGGCAAGCCACCACTGGAGACATTGTGGCTCTTTTGAAGGGATATCAAGCAAGTTAGTTAATAATAAACTCGACTATATGCTTGGCTGATACTAAATTTAATAAGAGTCTTTTAGCTTGTCAGGGTTTTATTAGCCACTGATTAAATTTCATATAGAAATTCCAGTTAATTTATTATTAAATTTATTAATAATCTTGATGATTTATTTTGTCAGAAACTACACATTTTTGCTACTAAAATAACGTCTAGAAACACTGATCACATTGATAGTTATATTCATCGATTTACAACGATAAAATATATTTAATTGCAGTTTTACGTAGATAGTCATTTCATCATTTTACGCAATTTTGTCCTTAAATAGAACATCTATTTGCCATGTTGAAATGTGCAGTTTAGATTAAATTTAAATAAGTCTGCCTCGACATCATGTTAATAGGTACTAAAAGTTTACAGGGGCAACTCCAGCTACTGCAAATGGAGAGCTCTATCTATGTTCATTATATATTTAACCTAGTTTTTTATAATGTACTCGTACCTACATAATTTTTCTAAATCATTTTAATTTGAAATATTTATATTTGCTACATTCGAGAAGTTTATAAAATACAAACTCTGACTTTTGAAAATAACCTACCATTTCAAAACTGATATGCTAAGTTGATTATAAAACAATTATTTAAGGAGGATCTGGGCTACGAAAAAGTGCAGCCAATTTCGTATTGTTGAGATATATTTTTTTGCAATGCGAAATTAAATTCTATGAATTATTTTCGAATTATTTATCGATTTGTTTATGTTTCTAAATAATGCCAAAATTTGAATATTTAACATAGGTTCTTTGGTTCTTATGGTATAATGCATACCCTTACAATCGAATTAGGGATGAAAAAATGAAAACGGTAAATCGAAAAAAATATAGACGCACAATTTTCTCTTCAACTGCTTCTTTCCTGCTTTTTATATTTTCTGTTCTAATTCTCAAGCACTCATACCTTCGTTTGGACACAAATTTTCCTTTCTACCGACTCATCCGACATTTTATACATACAAATAATAAACTCAGTATACTCGTGCACTGTTGCCAAGTTTCTGATGCAGCTTTTGGCATTTATTTATGCATATTGGGTAAAAAAATAACGATTGAGGAATGGAAATGTAAGTGTTTCAAACCCGATTTTATTCAGTATCCTTGTCTGCCACGACTTAAAATTATTACAGACCCCCAATATCCATTATCACGCACGAATTTCTCTGATCAGAGTAATTAAAGGCGTATCGCCACAACGACGGCGACGGAAGAAGAATTACGGCGATCAGAAAGGAACTTGCATAATCAGTTTCACCCTACCCGAATTTTTCACCTACTAACACATTAAGAACGGGATATATAACGGGATTAACATAATCCCGCCATTAATCGAGCAACAACACCGCTAAAATAAACATTTCGTGCTGGATATTTATAGCGCACAGCAGCTAATTTTTCCATTATTCGGGTGTATCCGTCAGAGGCCTGAATCGAGCAGTGAAAAAGTGAAGCCAACTACCCGATATCACGGGCGCGCTATATGTCTATACAGGGTGATTTGCTAACTTTGGCAAGAATGATCATTTTACTTAAAAATGACACCTGAAAGAAAAAATCCATTGAAACTGCATTCTAGCCTCCCCCACGACACACGACCCCTAATTGGACCGCCACTGATCATTCACCAGTCCGATCCACGTGTCAACGATTCAGGTGGTGATAGTGTCAAGTAAAACTGATGGATCACTTACTCCCTAACCTCTACCTAGTTCCCGGTTGCGTTTGTGGGGCCCCTTTTCAGCCATTTACCACCTTGTATTATTCAAAACAATTCCTACCTTCCATTCATAAGAGTATTAAGATTGAGTAGTTAATCAAAGCTTTGACATATTAGGGGAGCGTTGGGAAATAATCGGGGATCGGGCCAAATGAGGAAAAACTACGGGAATAAAACACCGAAGAAACCGTGCAACGCACAGTCTGTTAGGAGCGTTCACGTGAATTAATTTCTAAAATAAAACGTCGGTAAAATATTTACATTTTTTTTATATTTTCCCACCTTCTAAAGGTTGTAAATATAAGTACCTGCTTATTTATATGCTGTCGCCATTGTCAAATTTTTTGTCAAGTTGAAAAACTAATCCCCTACACTTAAAATACTGCTGCAAAGAACTATGAGATAATTATAACCAATAACTAATAGTTATCTCAGGAATGATTTTCTCTTCAATTTCTTTTCGTGTTAAATTGCATGTAAATGCACAACTTTTCTGTAATTAAACCAATTCGGGTCTTTCCAAATTCAGGGAGCCACCTTAAAAGCGGCCACCTGTACAAAAAAGTTAATTAAATGCATTTTCTGTTCGGCCGCCGCTCCTGGCTCGTAAAAAGTTACACAGCGCCCCTGTCGTCGCCCGCCACGTATTGTGCTGTGTCAGAATATTTTTGTGCGTGCCTTTCTTACGTAATATAAGTTTCATAATAACCATTTATATTGTACCATAGAAAAGACATAATCTACAATTTTATTTCTCTAGAGCATTTTGATGTCACGATATATATTATAACGCGAGCTATTACTCCTTATTCTGGTTATATGATTTTTATTACGTTTCGGTAAAAGTCGCCTTTACGGCGAAATAGAATGTTGACTGCAACTTTAAAGGATAGCACGAATTCTGCTGTTTATGTCGGTCTTCTAGTTACGTTGAAGGGGTATTTTTTAATTGAAACTTAAAATTTCCATATTCTGATATTCTGTTAATTTTTTATTGAATCTGCTGAAGAAAATACCAGTTCTTTTTTTACTGTGTATGTACATTCTTTTCAAAATCCTTTACTGTTCAAAAATTAACCAAAAACAAACCTAACTCAATGATTAAATTTATGAAACCCGTGATAGAAAAGTTAAATTAAAGGAACATGTCTTTCTTTCACCAGAAAAATCCTATATGACTTTAAGTACGCCGAGTCTTCAAACTACATCCATCTTTCAATTTCACAGACGTTTTCAGTCATCCTGACAGGAGTGGTATAAAGTTTCGCGCAAGTTCCGCAACAAAAATACGAAAAGTCAAGGAAAGTGAAAATTGCCGTGATATGTATTAGACGTGACAGTTTTACACATCGCAAAATTCACGTCTTTTATTTGTTTATCTTCGGCAGATGCTCAAATCCTCCGCCGCAATATATCTCGCTTACCTACGGATACGTAGACCATGACGGATTTGTTTTGAGGTGGATGTGAGAGGGGGCAAGCAAATTTTTTCTGAAGTACAACTCACATAATAAAAGTGTAGATCCCTAGATCTGGATGAGGTCCGGAACATTTTCAAAATTGCAAAAATGTTTAAAAAATTTTAATAATACCTATTTTATCTGAGTTTTTTACTTATATCTTGGAGCCTATGCATTTTGGAAGAATATTGAAGAGGAAAAAAGTTGTAAAATTGGATTTTGCACAATATACGTAAGTTAAATTGTTTTAAATTTATTACCGATGTTCCAAAATAGCAATAATTAATAAAAAAAAAAGGCAAAATATTCAAGTTTTTTGGACAATTTTTTTAAAATACTTTAATTACTCCGAGGGCATTCTAATTTGGTAAAAAAAACTTTAGAGTATAATAAAACAACACACCAAATTTCATTAAAATCAGTTCAATAGTTTTCGCAAAATAATTTTTTTTTAATTTTGAAAAAAAATTTCGAATTTGCAGTCTCAAATAAAGCATCTAAATACTTGAAAATTTTTTCACATAGAAAAGACCGCCCAACCTTTCAAATGATTTTTGAAAATTTAAAATCTGTTGATTAGGTAACTTTTTAAATTTATTATTATTTTTATTTTTAAACAATTAAATTACATTTATCAATTTGCAATTTAGTTTTTTTCAAAAATTATAATTTTAAAGTACTATTTTTTCTTAATTTTATCTGTATTTAACAATAAAATTAATTTCCAAATAATTTTTTTATATATTTCATAAATATTTCATAAATATTTCATAAAAATTCATAGGTTTCAGTATAACAGTTATCAGTTTTTCGAAATATAAAAATAAAGTCATAATTGTGTGCGTTTATTTCGTTCATACTGACATTTTTAAAGGAACAACAGGATTTTTTGTTTAATTTGTTTAAATTAGGTTAATACTTTAAAATGGAGTAAAAAACAAATAACGGTTTCGATTTGAGAAATAATTTTTGAGCGTCTTATCTTCGAATGTCCACGTTTTTGCATATCTACTCGCCGACAAACGCATTTCCCCTGTCCCACGCAGAATATGTCTATTTTAAATTCGCTCGTTCCCGAAGAGGGCCCAGTCAATAAGCCGCAACAATAACACATTAGGCAGTTCCGAAAACGTAATATTTTGACAGTGGCCTCCACAAACAGCGACCCCGGCAAAGGATTACGTATGGACGTCACGGTGGCGAGGGGGGACGAACGGGGAGGGGCGGCCTGAGTGAATTTCCCTCGTCACGTGGCCAACCTCGTTCGTTCCGGAAGCAGGAAAGTGTGAAATTGGAAAATCTTGGGAATACTCTCAGTTTTGCCACCTTTTTCGGTGACTTCTTGCCCGAATTTGACTCCGACGCAGAATTTATGGCTCGAATATAATAATAAGCGTCTAAGCTGAATCAAAATATGTCCATTTTAAAAAATTCCTTAATACGTTACTTTCTTAGCTCTAAAAGCAGTCGTACTAGAAGTTTAGTTGTTCTATATGCGTTTTTACTTTATATAAATCGTAAAAATTCTATACTTTAATACAAATATTGATATGCAAAAAGTGTAAATACGTCTTCATCAAATATTTTGGTTTTAATTTTTATCTTTTAACAATTTAAAACAACTATACCGTTAATAATTTTGTCCAAAATATTGTCCTATGGGTTTTTTTCATTGCATTTTAAAATTTTGTACTTTTTTGTGTAATATTTTTGTTTTGTTTTTGTGTTGTATTATCCTTTTATATTATTATGGTTATTATTAATAATATAGTCTAATTCAACAATTTTTAATAATCCTTTTATTTCAGAGCTGCCCAGAAACTGAACCTTTCTGCATCCCCACACAGGAGGAAAAGGTACAACTCCGACGACGTGGACAACACCGGATTCTGTGGAATACTTCAAAGATGTCCTCCACCCGTCCCTCCTGCCCTTCTTAGAAGGATAGGAGTAAAAGAGGTCACAGGTGTTGGGAAGGTAAGCTTGTACTCATGTCTGTTTGAGGAAGTACATAAGTTTTACTATGTAGCCATAAAAAATATAAATTCAAGTAAAAATCAACTTCAACAAAAGAAATAGTTTGTCTACAGGAATAGGACTCGTTTCTGAGACACAGATAGTCTCCATGCAATTCAGAATAAGTGAATCAAACCAAAACATTTTTTTTTGTTGAGATATAAATCCCAACACAGTCTATTTCGGAGAATTATTCTGTCAAAGGAGTGACTCCCATTTGATGTTTTGTAATTATCGAGTAAAAGAGCCGTCCTGAAAGGGTTCGCGCAACAAATTTCAATGACTTAGATCGACACAGAGGATTTTCTTGTCAAACTTAATTTTCGCTTCCTGTAAAATATAAGGAGGGGTATTATAAAGTCCTTATGAACTAATCCTCTTAAATATTACAGTCTGCCTGATTGGTTACTCGTTATTCGTCTTTTTTGTTCACATTAACCTTTGCTTAAAGAGCTTACTTATTACAGAACGGCCGATGGAGGGAGGGGAATCATTGATCGCCTTCCATTGCCAGGAAAATGAGGATGAGAGTAATCCTTTTCTATTTATTTGATATAACGATTCTTTCTCTTAGGGGTTCGCAATATTACGGAATTCTGAAGGTCCATTTCGCGATTAATGATTTAATCATAATTATAAAATTCTGACAAACCTGCACTGACCTTACACAGTAAATTTACATAATTAAAACGAATGCAACTTGCTGAACTTTAATGTAAAGTTTCCTGTTTAGTGTGTAATTATAATTTATAACTTTAGCAATAACTTTAGCCCCGACTAAAGAGACGACTATGACCTTAGAACTCCCAAGTATTATCGTTTTAATGCACCACCACGAGATTCGGTTCGCGGTCTCAACCCGCCCCCGACTTTTTCACCAAATTCAATATTAGGTACACAAAATAGCATCCTAATTCGAAAGGCCCCTATCAATCACGGGCCAGACGGGAAGTTGGTTGAGCATTGACAGTACCCTCCACTTCCTTGGAGACCCACGAATGAAACCCCAATCAGGCTCAATTATCATACTCGCCGCAACTGTGGGGGCAAAACCGACGGCGTGAAAATCAAACCTTTTCATTTACCCCCGAGGAAATCCGCGGGATAATAAGGGAGTCGGTATCACCAGAGGTGGGCCCCGCTTTAGAATGAGGTTTAAAATGTTGAAAAGTACACACTAGGGTGGCCCAAAAAAAAAACGAATAATTTTTTTCGTGTCTCTTGTGAAAGTATGTTAGTTTATCATGTTTTAAGAGCCCCCTCAAACAATCTGCTCAAAAAAATATTTTTTAGTGGTCGCTCGAGATTTTTAAAAATTTCCAAAATCGTCAAAAATTGATTTTTTTTTTAAATTTTAACTCGTTATTTTATCATTTTCTAGGTTGAAAAAAATCTCGACTGAAAATTTCCAATCGATATTTTAATTTCTAAAGATCACTCATAATTATTTTAACTTTCAAAGCAGCAAAACTAAAATGTTTTCGAGCGGTCTCTAAAAATAAATATCAACGAATTTTTTTATTTAATTTGATGAACAAAAGAATACAAATAAATCACGAGACATTTAAATTTAAAGAAATTAGAATATTATAAATATTTGATACTCAAAGTGCAGTAGTAAATTTTGCCTCGAAAATTTTTTAAGTGTTTCGTGATTTATTTCTATTCTTTTGTTCATCACATTCAATAAAAAAAATTAGAGGTCGCTCGAAAACATTTTAGGTACACTACTTTTAAAGTTAAAATAATTTATGAGTGATTTTTAGAAGTTAAAATATCGATTTGAAATTTTCAGAATCGGGATTTTTTTCAACCTAGAAAATGATGAAATAACGAGAAAAAAAAAATAAAAAAAAAAATTGAATTTTGACGATTTTGGAAATTGTTAAAAATCTCGAGCGACCTCTAAAAAATTTTTTTTAGAGTAGATTGTTTGAGGGGGCTCTTAAAACATGATAAACTAACATATTTTCACAAGACACGAAAAAAATATATTCGGTTTTTTTTGGGCCACCCTAATACAGATAGTCGCTATCGGCGAAAGGCAACTTAAATTTAGTTTCTAGAGATGCTAAAAAGACGTAGAAAATTATATTTTAATAGTAATATGTATTAGTAGTATTTTGGCATTGTAATTGAAAAAAATATTCAAATAATATGTTCGAGATATAAGTAACAATAAGTGACAGTTAAAAGGGGTAAACGCTAGAAAAAAAGTTGCTTATAAAAATTGTAGAGTATAAAATTTTACATAAAAATAATCGACTGACTTATGGAATGGTATGAGAAATTAAAAAGAATCATAACAAGCAGAAAATTTATGAATTTCAAGTTTGTTTGTTTTTTTTTTCACCACTGGCTGAGTTGAAAAAAAATCACTTATTGTTTTTATATACTTACTTCAAACTTATATCAAAAATTCAGGCAACTGTGATTTAAAAGACCATTCACTTGGACTATGAGCATACCTACGTAGGTACTACTATATTTTTTCTAAACTTAAACTTGTAAACTAAAATGTATTAAGCAAAGGAGATGTGAGATCTCCTGCTACGCGAGGGGATTATTTATAAGTGAATTCCGGTCTGTTGGCAGAACTGTGCGAAACAAATGGCCACCGAATTACCCCCGGACAAACTAAACCCAGTAATCCAATATATCAAACATTTTTCAACAAGTTAATCCCATCAACTAAATGATTCGACATAATCTAACCTTCGGGTCGATGCGAGAGGACTCCGGACAATGACCAAGGCTTAGCTTTACGGGACGAGGTTTGAGTAATGCCCCAGTTCGACTAGTGTACACTTCCCAGATGCGCCAGTTACTTTAGCCGGACTCCGGTCACGGCTCTAACTTGTATTTCTGCCTGTGCCGTTGTCTGGATTACCTATTATTTGACTCTGAACGTCCCTTAGTGAGAGGTCGCTTACGCTGACCGTTTCTAGTATTTAGCGTAATTGCCGTACACATGGGGTTTGATACGGTGGATAATCCGCCTTGTGTTCACTTCTATTTAAATTAAAATTAAGTCCTATGCAGATTTTTTTCACCCTGTACAACTTGCTAAGTTTCGGTAAATAACAAAAAACGAAATTGTCTCGAAAAGTTTTAAAATCGTACTGCTAATAACGTAAATATTGAAAATTAGTTAAATTTCTTGAAAAGCGCCCGCGACGCTCGCCGTAAAAGAGAATCGCATTGGTTCCCAAGTCCAATAAATAAGTTCCGCATAATGCCACAAATAGCTTTTCTCAGATAATAAGAAAACTAAAAAATTACCTCGCAAACCAAATCAATGGCGCATAACATTCAATGAAGCGCGTTAAACAGATTGGATACGAGACTGGGATGAAGAAGAGGCTGCAAGCAGAACTTTGTGATTGCCAATACTCGACCCCTGACCCGTCGAGCAACCCGTATCCCACTTCTGATGCGAACTGACCATGTGTGTGCATGCACCCTCTCTGAGTTAACCTCGCCAGCTTGCATTCCGCATTTCTACATAGCGGCTATTTTATTATAGCGATATATTAATAAACACTTTTTGCCGAGATATGTATAATTAGTTGAATTGTTAATTAAAGTTATTAATTGAACTAAGTTTCCTGTGAGATACCTTGACTAAATGAACAAAGCACGAGATTATTTAAAAAATATTAATAGAAATTCAATCTTCAATCATAAGCTATCCTAGAGAACTTTCACGATGGAGAAAACGCGTTAGCCATGACGTGCGAAGCACCACATATTTTGATTTTTTCGACGTATTTCATCGAGCCGGGAGAAAAAGTTGAATACAGGTTTAATTTTTAATTTCGCCCGGCACAGCACGCCTGATAGGACCCGAATATCGAGCCGATTCGAATATACGTTGCCGTGAAAACTTTCGTTCTTCTGTTTGTACTTCTCCCGATTCGTATTGTGGGATATATTATATTTTCATTTTATCCGGCACGAGTTTTCACATACACTTTATCAGAGCCGTTTTGTGAAAATATGAAATTTCAATTTAACGACAGGCCGACTCCGATTCCCCCGAGAGCCGTATTCGAGTGACCCTTGGAAAGGTTAAAACTCAATAAACCGGCGATTTTTCTCACGCTACCGGTCCGCAAGGCGGCCTGTTCCTCAACGGTCTATCGATTTCATTATCTATTACCGCTTTTTAATAAAAAAGTATTACGTTATCGTCTCTATATTTTTTTCCCCGTAACATTTGGACACAGGAAATTGTGTGCGTGTTTGTTATAACACTACTACCTTTTTCTAATTTTAATGATCTTTTTCTAATGTCTTTTTTCTTCTGTAATTACAATTACGTGAATGTTTAAAAAATATACACAGTAAATGCCAATACAAATTGTAATGGTCGTATTTTTTATTTGTAGAAGCCACCATAGGCGATACTGCTGCAATCGTATACTTTTTTGCAGATATAAAAAAAGTAGCGAAAATCACCCATATTTGTCAAGTCTACCTGACATTTCGGTCATAGTTTCCAAGACATCTTTCACATTTAACCAGTAGATATTTATCAAAAGAACGGGGGACAAAAAATTGCAACCAATCTACGATCCTGAACTATCCGACTGTTTTTGTTGCGAGCCTAGATTTCATTCAGCTGGATTTCCCGACACCGGCGAAATTTATGGAAATAACTTTTACTATTAATTTAATGAAAGCGTAATTATTCATTGCAAAGTAAATGCAGCTCGACGGCGTGCCTAGGGTCGCCCCGCCGTAAAAAAAAACTCCCCGAATATATAAAGAGGGTCGGATTGCTTAAGACAATCTATAACTTTCACTGAAAGCTGGAAGCCCTCATTTTTTACCGGCGACTTGTGTTTCATAAGCTCCGCGACGAAGCCGATGGTCCTCCGTGAGTAATTTTTTGCAATTTATTTAAGTGCTCGCCTATTTAAATGCCATGAAACAAGTTTGATATTAATTTGGCAATGTGGGACAATTTGTCATACAACGAAGCTTCATTCCTTTTAGATAAATGCATATTTATGAGTTCAATTCAACTTAGGCCAGCAATTCGAAATTAAAACAAAGTACTTAAAATGAAAATAGAATAATGCACGTGAATGATGGATATTACTTTCCAGACATGAAAATGTTAATTTACTTATATAATGTGTATTATTGAAGAAAATTAATGTATGAAAACAATAAAAAGCCGTTACATTAACACACAAATCAGTTTTTTTTTTATAAAAATCCATTGTTATGTGGCGGGTAATAGTATAAGTAGAATGAAGGAAATTGCAACTTGGCGGAGCTTCTCAAGTCGGTCATGCGAAGCTACACACACAATAGCCCGTTTTCGTGGCGTCATCCACCCAATTATAAACTTTATGCATATTCATTGAGCCTTCAATTACCCCTAATTTCGGCCGAAGAGGACGAATGGAAAAAGCGTCTGCACCGAACAATTCTTCGGTCTCATCTGCGATCCTGTCAGCTCGCGATTCGTATTCAAGGAGCGGAGTGGAGTCCAATTATTGGGTTCTCTTTCTCTCCTCTCGTCCCGGGGCATCTCCTGCAGTTGCCCGCGGCTCGCCTCGCCTCCTCCTAAGACTTCGACAACTCGTGATGTGGGTAACATTAGAAATTCTTCGCCTCTGTCAACCCCCCCTGTTCGTTATACATTTTTCTCCGAAATACAAATTATGGGAGCGTCGAATTTTTCAAATATGTTCGTATGTGGAGCCGCCAACGGCGAGAATTTTAATGTTTCCATGATCGGCTTCGTAATGGGGTGTTAAGAATGCAGATCTGCCGAGCAAGCATTATTTTCTTGTCGTTTTCACTGTACTTTGTCAATGCGCATCAAAGCACAAATGCAACTACCATTTTTCCGTTTGTTTATAATCATTTTGTACCTGACTGATGGACAGACTACCTACAAGACCTTTAAGCCATTTTTATGTGACCTACCCCCTAACTCTACCCACATTGGTACTTTGTTCTAAAACATAAAAAAGTCTTCCGTCCCTATATTCTCGTGTTTTGTAATTTCTTTCATTTTCATATTTTCTGTGTGTTTTTCTTACGCCAAACACGTTGCAGCCGCCTATTTCCGTACCAACTAATTTATAGTGTTCAGTAAAATAAATGACGCGGATTTTCAACGAAACCCCGAACGCTACAAACAACCGATTAAACAAAATAACTCCGTTCGTATCCGCTTCCACGCAAAACCGTCCACTATTCGGCTACATACGCGGGCAATTAATTTAATTAGCCCTAAAAACTGAGCCCGGCTCGCAACAGTGACAGAGCGCCGGCTCAACCACTGCCGCGTTTTGATGAAGGGCCGGTGTTTTTAGTTTTCCCCGGTCAGACCTACCTTGTTTTTGTTGGCTAATTGACCAGCCGACGGCCCTGACAGGCCACTTTATAATTCAGCGCCGCTCGATCTGTCAATGCGCAACGTTATGGGGCTAAATAATAAATAGCGTCGCGAATTCGGACTGTTCGCCCCGAAAAATACCCTTAATTATGCAGGATGGGAGCGAGCGATCGGTTTAGTTTGCTCTCTGGTCGATGTTTGGTATCATAATACGGTTAAGGAAACGATTATTGGGTTGTTTAAGACGGAAGCGTATTAAAATCAAGTCAATAAGCTGTTACTGTCGTTGAGATGTTAATGATGACATCTAACGAAAGACTATTAAGAGTAAAGGTAAGAAATATCAGAAAATTATCCATTGTTTAAGCGCTCTTTTAATGCTGCTAAGGTCAATGACACCCGAATGTATACACTTTTAAAGTTGAAGTGACGATTAATTCATCAGTAGGTATGTTTTATTCAGACAATTATCATAGACTTTGGACTAGTTCCATGTCAACATTTGTCAATTTTCATTCCAAATTTCGTTAAAATATGCGTTATTAGCGGCCCAATTATTTGTTTAATGTTGGCACGAAGCTGTCGAAATGTTGCATATTGTTAGGGTTAAATAGCAAACGAAATTATGTCCTGATTAAAATCTATAATTATACAAAATTACGCCATATTGAAAATGTATGTGTTGTTAACAAATATAATGGGTCGTATCACAGAAAAAATACTTGCAATCATTTTGAAATTGTTGAAAAAAGATATATGTTTAAGTGAAAATTATATTCCAATGCAATTCCACCCCCTTTGTGCTGGTATTACGCGCGCGATATTAATTATCATATGGAATGCACTCCGCGAACAATAAAATTAATAAGCAACTGCACAGACGATGCTATCATAAAGGGAGCAATTCAAAGAATGCAATAACAGGAATATTAGTTTTTTCAATAGAGGCCTTATCTCTACAGCGTACTATGGAAATTGTACGGAGAACCAGGTAAAAAGTGGATGGCAAAAAAACGTATATTATATACCTAGCACACGCCAAGCTTAAAACCTCTAAGTGCATAGCTTACACCGCCGTTACTTTAAAAACCTGTTTACGTCGCGGTTATGTCAGATTACAAGGCTCCGAGCCACGCTGTGTACTGATCTTTAAGAAATTTCATATGCGGGATTGCCATTTGCAGTATTGCTTTGTGCATACAATCGGGAAAGTTGCCGGCGGCGCTGAAAATAAGTCCTGGAACATTTTAAAAGCTTCTATGCCACGTCGAGGATAAGTATCATTTGGTTTGTAGTACTTTTATAGATCTCTAGAATTTGATTGGCTGAAAATTGTGGTTTATTTTTAGTAAACATCTTAAGACAAAGTCAATCAGTCAGCTGTATGTAATTCTAAAGTCCAAGTGTCTAATGTGACGTCACAAGACTTTGCTACACTTTAAAACATAGTAAGCGTCAATTTTGATGAATTTTAGAATATAGAATGTTTTTTAAACTATAATAGTCAACTAAACAAAAAAATCAGTATTACATTCAAATATACAGTATGTCCATGGTTAGAACGAATAAAAGGGAAAACTTTTTTATTTTACGTTTTACGAAAAAAGTTATACTTAATAAAAAGTTTTGGTTGTAGATTTAAAACGAGTGTCTAGAAAATTAAGAAATATGAACATGTCATAATAGTAAACTACTTTTAATTTTAGTCTTTCGCAGAAGTGCCACTAAAGAAAATTGTTCTGATTTAAGTTACGAAAAATTGGCTCACTTTGAATATTTATAAAAATTTGTCCACTGTTACACTGATCTGAAAATATTCCTATTTTATTTATAATTTTTCTACAAAGTATGAAACCGAATATGAAAAAATTCCAAGTTGTGGCAAAATTTGTTTATTAAAAGATGCTAACCTTCCAGTAAAAAAAATATCTAATACGGTCCTCACTAAGGAGATGCTCAGAAACACTTGGGAGTAGTAAAAAAAAGTCCCACATGCAACAAATTTTGAAACAGGATAAAATACTGCTTTACTAATTAGTTTTTCAATCGCACTTTAGAAGCGGGCGACTATGCGAAACGTGTCTATTTTTGCCTATGAATCAAGGTGTGAAATGAAACTTTCATCCAGATTTCCAGGTTTTTGTCAGTGTAGTTAGTGTCCTTACCCACACTAGACGCCTGATCGTTGCTATAGTTAATGCAGCGCGATAAGATTTTTAAACACTGTTTCAATGGGCCTTGGAGAATCTACTAGCCCGTCCCTGTCACCCGATGCATTTTCCTCGCGCGTCCGCCAGAAGAAAACCCCGCAGCCCTAATGAACTCGGTATCGTTCACGGATTATCAACGAGTTGTTTTGTCCTCTTCTGGCTCTCTACCGCTTTCGCTTTCACGTCGGATTATATTGCTTTATTTGTTCTTTTTCGGTCAATCGATATGTTGAAATGGGGACTTACATACTAATTTGCTAGGATTTAATATGGTCGTATAATGACGTAAGAAGAAATTGTGTATTTTAAGGTTTTCTTGTAATTTTTTTCAAATCAATGCTTAATAAGGTGTTTGAATAGTGTGAAGTAAACCGAGAAGAGCTAGAATAATTAAAAAAATTCATCAATATATTTAGTTTATCATGAAATGTAAAATTTCTGGCCAGAAAAACAATTTTAAGTACAAGGTAAGGTGCCAGAAGTTGAAAAAGTCATCAAATTTGATTCACTAGTGACTTGAACAGTCACAGCTAAGCACCGATTTATTACTGGCTACTATATGATTCTCTGACGTCTTGCTACGGCTTCGGCATATGGGTGTGTAAATTTTCCGAGTGGCAACAAACCGTCCGAGCGGCATTATCCCCGGTTCCCCCCTAATTTCCGAATTTGTACCTCCGCATAACGCATTCATTTATTCAAAACAACTGAATAAAACAATAGCTCTACTTTCACGGCAACTAACAAAGGCGCCTAAACACGATTCTGACACTTTCTGTTTCGCGAAGGTGTCACTGAGTCCACGAATCTGACTTGCAAATTGAGATGAAGCCAATCCACGTTTCAATTTCTATCTCTGAATGTGTAATGCGGTCTGGGCCGACTTATACCGCGTCTTCGACGGCGTTGCTACGTGATTTCCAGACGGGAATCTGGAAAATTTTAGGTCGAATTAAGTTTTCAAGAAGTCGAGTCGCCCAACTCTCGCCTCACTTAAATTGGATTCTTTCTGGCCATGACATCGATGCCGTATTAAATTTGAACGTCAAATCTAAGTATGCGGTGCCGCTCAAGATGAACGTGTTTAACTGAAAAATATACGTGTTTACATGTTTTTCTTGGATATTGCGGAATATTACGCGTTAGTGTCAGCTATAATCGAAAACGTGAAAAAAAAATACATTAAAAATTATAATAATAATCGTAATATATTGTGCAATGATCAAGACACCTTTCGTTTCATGCGTATCATTCGCGGATTAATGATGCAGTTTTATGTTGTTTTGATGTCTAGATTTGGCTGAAAAGGGCAAAAATATACTGCATTTTGTATAGAATCCCCTCCTGTCTACAGTGGCCGATTGCAATTGTTTACTTAGTTGGAATATGTAAAGTGAACGTAGTATAATTAACCAAACATTCTAAAAAATAGAAACAGGCTAAAAATTCGGTTTATAATAAAAAATTCCGGAGCTGAATCGGTTCTTAGATAAGTCTCTCTACCGAGAAAGTAGACAAAGTTGACAGAGAGCGGCTTGTCTATTGATTAGGTCCTACTAGGAACTGGCCTCAGCTGGACGAGAAGTAAAAACTAAATTTAATACACTTTAAATCTAAAGACTTGAAAAGGGTGGGTTTTATTTCACCGTTGCACTGAAGTCTTATTGAATTTGTGAGACAATACTGTGAGGAACGAAATAACTTCTACGTTAGAATTGTGGTTGGTAGTCACGATCGTGAGGAATTTACATATTATTTGTAAAATAAAATAAGATTAATTTTTACTAATTGAGATTCAAAAAAAAATTTCTAAAAAAATCAAATAAAGCCAAGCAATATTTTTCGATACCAGAAATCAAAGTATGAAAAAATATATAATATCTAACGCCTTAGAATATATGTACAACAAATAAACAATATATATACTTATGTTTTTAAGTTATCATCAGAACTAGCAAAATTCGAAGTAGCTTTCGTTCCGATTACCTGTTCTAGTATAATAAAAGAAAGTTCTTCCCAACTTGGGGGTATTATGATTAGCTTAAATGAATAAAGTTACGGTTAATTTTTCGTCAGTCGCTAAGAAACCGCCAGGGAGTTGAAATAAAAAAAATCGCCTTACACAAACTTTATTTCCTTGCTAAAGAACCTTTTCTTACTACTTACAATAAAAGTTTCCGGGGGGTTTATGTTCCTAGTTTAAAATTAAAGCAAAATTAAAACTTGCTTAATTAAAGCGGGTGAAACAATAAAAATAATTACTTTCAACTGCACTTCAGATGAGCGTTCTTCTAATAAAAAGTACCTAGATTATGGTAAGTCACTTAATATTCGCAGATGCAAAGTGTGCTCACTGAAAATGCGTTCAAGCGTAGCTCTACCTTTTTAAATATTTGAAGTGCATTTACGTCATAAATACCACAATAAACTGTGTTGGAATTTATATGGGAATAAAAGATCTTTGTAGAAACTTCCATAACCTCACTTAATTTTTATTGATACTGTTTGTTTGAATTTAAGGTAGTGTTTCTAAAATGTCAAGAATTCTTCTTAAATAGATTTTTACACAACTAATGAACGTCGAAGATTTTTCTAGAACGCTGCATTGTATCAAACTTTTTATGGAAAATTCGGAAAAAGATTCCGTCAAATTTCACAAGCGTCAAAAAATTAAAAAAAGAATTTTTGCGAGTTTTTGCGAAAGAAACATTTTCAATTTAAACAAATCAATGAAAGGTGCAAAATTTATTTTTTAATTGATTTTTAGTGACAATTTATATCATAGGGATCACATTGAAAGAAAAATCGCAACGGTTTGAACTCTTGAGGGGTTCTTTAGGTTACTTTCAGATTAAAAAAACGAAAATATTCTTAATCTATTCATTATTTCTAGTTACCTATCTCAAAATTCTTCTTAAATACATCGAAATTTTTTTTTTTTACCAAAAAACGATAAAATGTCTTTTAAAGGATATTTGACGTTTTCAAAACCCTGCTACAAAGCTCCCGAACGGCTTAAATTGAAGAGGACAAATCAAACTAAAAAAAAATGATAGGTGGAATTGCCAAAAATTAATTTGTAAAGCCCGTAGACCTTTTGAACGGACGCAAACATTTTGAAATTTTTTTTTATGATCTCATGATTTCTCAAAGGTGGTCAACGATAAAAATTTCCTGAAACTAGAAACATCAAGCTTCAATTTACTTTTTTTTTGTTGCCCTTTTGAAAATCACCTAAAAATTTAGGTTCTAGGATTCGTCAATTTTTGTGACTAGTTGTATTAGTTCCAACTGACTGATTTTGTAAAAAATAAATTCAGAGATCGATCCGTTTTCAGTGTAGGCGCTCTCTGCATCCTGGGAAATAGGGTAGTGTAACGAAGGATTTGTACGTAATTAGACGCATTATAATGTAGTCGTCTTAGTTAGCGGAGTAAGTACATACACCGACGCAGTGCAAGCGAAGGGTTTAGCCCCTTTAAGCCAGGTTAATTGCAAGGTACAATTAGTCACGCGGAATGCACAAGGCCCTAATGATGCGCCCGCTTCTGCATGATACGCGCGACTGACACTGCAAGGAACTCTCTTTTCAAACTGAAAACGCTACATATTTGTTAGTTCCTTCACATTGCAGAAAGCGACTGTACAAGGTTCCAAGCTACAAAAAGGTGTTAATAGTAAATATTTTGTTGCTGGGATCTGTTTTTCAAACGAGCATGATTGCAATTTCGGGTCACCCAGTACCAGGCATCGAGCGAAATTTAATCTCCTGTCGCAATAATTTCATTTTCCCGCGTCTCGACGCGAATTACGTTGGACGGACGGTCTAATATTAATCTATATTTGCTCTATTAATTTCGGTCGAGCATCGGGAGGCAGAAATAAATTGCGGCGATGGGTCGATAGATAATAAAACTGACCAAATGATAATCCCAAAACTTATATCGTGAAGTTTGCCCTGTCGGGCTGGTGGGATCAGGCTGGGATGGACAAAGGGATTTCGACTCATTCGCAGCGACTGATTGTCTTTGTGTGGGTACCCTCTTGTTTGCGGAATAAATGTAAACACGGCAGGTAGTAATAAGCTTAGCTGGTGGGTCGCTCGATCGACGTTGGAGCTGAAATCCGTTGGTGGGGGTCGAATTTTTCTTTTTTTTTTCACTAGTCGATAGAGCATAGGACAAATTTTTGTTTCAAGTAGAAAAGAAAGAAAGTTTAGGCGCAATAAAAATATAATTTACGATTGAGAACAGTTTGCTTTACTGAAAAGGGACGTCTAAAGTATTTGAAAATATAAACCCATTTTCAAAAATAGTTTTCGTCGTTAGTATTTAAGCTAATAATGAAATATATGGTTTTTTTTTAAAATGAAGGAACAAATTTTAGTACAACGAACCGATATACAATCACCAATTTTTTTCTTTTATTTACTGCAATATGGCATTTTATTTTGTTCCATTATAGCGCAATTTATTTTAAAACTCACCACAGAGGCAACAGTGAGCGATATAATATTTTATTTAATACATTTACTGGCCATACTGGAACCCCAATAAAGCTTAATGCTTTATTATAGAACAAATAACAGGCCGTATATGTGAAATTTATGATATTTGAACATAGTAAATTTCAATGGCTCCGAGCTCCACTACATCATGCGACTGGCGAATAAAAAATCTAGCGCTACAATAAATGCCAATTTGTTTGTACTTTGGCGCGAGATTTATACTTTTGCGTGAAGTCAATCTCGTAAATTAGCAGCATATTTGGATTTATGGAAATCGCAGTTTCAACATATCTCGATTAGTTACTTCGAAATTTTTGACATATTTTTAGTTTTTTCGAAGTGTTTAGAGTATTTTTAAAGGTATTTTCGAAATATCGAAATATAATTATTTATTATACGTGCTAATATGACTAGGTGTGCTATATCTTATTTGTTGGCATTTCTTAGAAGTACCTACAAATAATAATTTCAACTTTCCGGAGTACTAAAAAACTCTTAAATCCATTGTCTTTGTTGTCGGGAAATGGGTGGAGGAAACAAACCACCGGCGAGGGATATGAATTGACAGTGATTTGAACGACTCCCGGGGAGATGCTCAATACAAGGGTCAATCGTCCCCCTTATTTGGAGATTTCGAGACAAGGGCCAGAAATAGGTATTTAAGAGCCTCCGTTTCACGGAAGAGAAACGATGTTAAGGAAACAATTTTGATTCTGGGTTACTGACTGTCGGCTAATATCGATCTGTGTGTGTGTCGGTATCGCCAACACCTGTCACATACAGGAAACACTGTCATGAAAATTCACACAATTGTTCCTAAGATCGTGACAGGAACAAACTGGATCAAACTTTCTGTTTGGAAATTCGAGAAAATCTGCAATTTGTTGTAATAATTTCATAAATGAAAAAATAAGCACAGGAAATAATTGTGTGAATTTTCCTGACAATATTTTTCTGTGAAGGAGAGCACCTCGGGGTAAGCTCACGAAAGTGCCCTCATTTGTTTCATTGGCGTCGTTTGATCTTGTTTTTACTTTTACTTTGTCACCAAGACATCCAAGTTAAACAGGACAAAATTGCGTTGGAATTACTTTATTTGAATGTATAATGGAGAAGAAACGACACCCCGGTTCTTTATTTTTTTCCCAAGCTTGATTTACGAGATATTGTAATTTCCGATGTGACATCGAAGATTTTTAAACATTTCTTTTAATATCTTTGTTTATTGTAACGTGTTTTTTATTTCCTACAATGTTTTTTCTACATCCACGCAACTTAAACAGGACAAAACTGCAACAAAGTGATTTTATTTAAATGTACGAATGCATGAAATACAATATTTTTTTTCTAAAAATGTTCGAGAGGCATTCATGTTTAAAAAACTAAATAAAATTTAGTAAAATAATAACTTTCTGTAGTAATTATTCTTCCAAGTGATTTTCTTAAGAGTTTTGCTACATTTTAATGCAGATAGTGCACATCCTCGTAAAGCTATTCCCTCGAAGACACGTACATATTCCGGAATGCAGTATTTCACTCGAAAATGTAAACTAATTTATTTGCCGCTACTCTGGCCTTTCCGTAAATGAAACTTGCATACGATAATATTTCCTAGGGCATTTATGTCGTTGTGTTACGGCATTATTTCTTAAAGATATATATACGAACTTCTAACTGTTCATACGGGAGTAAGTTGGGAGACTTTTAAATTACGAAATATGCTTCCCAGGGCTGTGAATTATTTCATGCTTGTGACGACGAGTGCATATCCTTAAAACGTGTAAAGTGAATAAATGTTACACCACGGGGTTCATACGGAAGCAAATCCTAATCTGTCGTAATTTTTAACAAATTACTTAAAATTGTTCTTATTCAATTATACTGTACTGAAAATTAAGATTGTTAATATGTAAATTTAATGCCAATAAAAAGTTAAGCTCAATACCCAGGCTAGACTTGGACAGTTAATCGTGGAACTACCTGTAGATACTTTTCTTGTGGGTGTTTGTTTTTTTATTTGCTGTTTGTATTCTCTCCTGGATTGCTCTGGTTATTCACAGGCAAAATATGGTTGATTTTGATTGTAACTTATTTTCTTTTACTTGTGTTTTTGTTTTATTCCGTATTTTACTTTTGCAATTTATTTTTGTTATAAAGGCTTGTCTGCCTTTACGTGATTATGACTTATAAATTGACAATTTTTTAATAGATTTTTGTTCTTATTCTCAATTTATGCAATTTTATATAATAAGTAATTAACGCAATTATTAACTGCTTTCGTGGCAGTTAAATCGACCCAAGCAAATTTCGAGGAGGCGAACAACGGCTACGGTTTCCGTTTTCATCGTCATTACTAATTAATCCAGGAATTCCTTTTGTTTTAATTCCTCCCCGAACGGCAGTTAGAACTGGAAATATATAATGCACTCGGAAAAAAGTTAAAAAACCTAATTACGGTAACAAGTTTGCGGGTATTTCGCCCAAGGGCATTCGCCCTTTGATAACATTTTAACCCTTGCAGTGTTCCCAGGACTTCATAAATATTGATTAGAAGACGTGGAGGGTGAGCTACTTCACAATGCGTTTTTAGTATGTGTTAACCCATTAAACTTTCACCGGCGCGGGAGTGTGTTCTGCTCTCAAAGCACATTGTGCCACTGTCACATTCAAGGAAATTATTATTATTATTATATTAGGCTTCTGCGTTAAATAAATTAATGTGCTCTTACATGCTCCATTGTGTCCGTAAGGTGCCACGTGTGATTTTGTGGACATTTTCTGTTTCATTTTGAATGTAATCTGTATTTATAGTCCAGACGGTAGATATCTGTTTCAAAGAGTCCATATTTGGGTGAATCGTATATCCACGGAGATTTTTGGCTTTTTGGCTTTCAAATATCTCTAGAAATGAAAATTTTTCTATGCGCATAAAAAAACATGCGCTTAAGTTTTGGCGGCACAATATGTTTAAAAAATTCGAAAAATGTCATATTTTTCTTCCTATTTAATTATGTATCTTTTCAAGAGTTGATTTTAGGAGAAAATGGAAGAGGAAAAAAATGTTTGTAATTAAATTTTTTACAAAACATGACTAGTTACAAATCGAATGAATCATGATTATTATGGTAAAAATCGAAAAAATCGCAAAAATGGGGTTAAAAAACAATACTTTTTAGGGAATTTTTTTGGGGTATTTAAATTGGGTATAGGACCTTCATACTTGGCTCAAGAAAACTTCATGTTATGTAGAATCATCACACCAAATTTCATCAAAATCGGTTCGATAGATTTTGCATAATAATTTTGCAATCCAGATTTTGAAAAAAAATTGCAAATTTTCAAAATTTTGCACAGCAAAAACCAAGGCCCTTAGACACTTGAAAATTTAATCACATATAGAAGGGCTCTCAAGCTTTCAAACGCTTTTTGAAAAATTCGAATCCGTCAATCTAGCACTTATTTACACATTGGTCGAATTTTTGTACTATAATTTTGTATTTTTATAATATAATGAGTTAATTTCTCATTTGCTTATATTTTAAACAGTAAATATTATTTGAATTATACTTTAATCACAAAAGAAATGATGATTAAAATAATAATTAATTAATTAATTACTAATTTTCGACATATTTTGAAAATAATTGTTGTTTAAACAATTTTAGAATATTTAAATAAATTTTGTTTTTGATCCTTGATAAACAGTATATAAGCACTTACCTTTGATACAATAAAAAAATAAAGTTGATAATTAAAGGAAGTTTAAACATAAATAATTATCGGACTGTTGAAAGACCAATAATTATTATTAATGATAGGCATTTGAAAATACGCTAATTGTTTTTTTTTAATCGGAAGACAAATTTGTTTTAAAGTAGGTTGTCATTGAAGAAAAGTATTGCAAACTTAGACCTGGTAAGAACTCGGAATACCAAAGATATTTTTCAAAAAATTACCCCGGATCTCCCAGTACATTTAGTGTAAATGACGGTTAACTTTGATCGGTTATAACTACGTAACTAATTGACCAACCGATCTGCTTTTTTTTTAAAGAAGCGTCTTTCCAATAACTTTTAAAACCAGCTTTAAAAAATTTGATTTGATTGAATATTCACAAAGTTATTCTAATTGTTTATAAGTACAAAATTTCGATCAATGTGTAAATAAGTGCCAGAGCTCTCCTAATTGGATTCGAATTTTTCAAAAAGCGTTTGAAAGTTTGAGAGCCCTTCTATATGTGATTAAATTTTCAAGTATCTAAGAGCCTTGGTTTTTGCTGTGTAAAATTTTGAAAACTTGCAATTTTTTTTTCAAAATCTGGATTGCAAAATTATTATGCAAAATCTATAGAACTGATTTTGATGAAATTTGGTGTATAGATTCTACATAACATAAACTTTTCTTGAGCCAAGTATGAAGGTCCTATACCCCCAAAAAAAATTCCCTAAAAAAATAATGTTTTTTAACCCCATTTTTGGCGATTTTTTCGATTTTTACAATAATAATTGATTCTATTTGTAACTAGTCATATTTTGTAAAAATTAATCACAAACATTTTTTTCCTCTTCTATTTTCGCCTAAAATCAACTCTTGAAAAGATACATAATTAAATAGGAAGAAAAACATGACATTTTTCAAATTTTTTTAACATATTGTGCCGCCAAAAGTTAAGCCCACGTTTTTTTTTATGCGCATAGAAAAATATTCATAAGTAGTGATATTTGAAAGCCAAAAAGCCAAAAATCTCCGTGGATATACGTTTCCCCCAAACCAAAAACAGATACCGCCTAGTCTATTAGAAATATTCAGTTCCTAATCTGTTTTTTCTTGACTTGAACCATAAACTATCATTTTTTGTGATAAATATTATAGTGGAACCCAAGTATAGATAACAAAAAAGAAACAGAACCAATTTTAGTGTTAACTAGGAACAAAAGATTCAGTCCAGAAAAAAAACATATAGGAGAAACAGGAGAAAATAAGTGTACAATAGCAATCCAAAGTTTGCTGTCAAAAGTGAGATAGAATCGAATTTTGGCAAACATCAATACATCAAATAAGTACAAATAGTAGACATAACCAAGTATGGGAAAGAAGTAATCTACTGCGAACCGAGTGAAACTCAAATTCAACACAACCAATAGCTGGTTTGTGGGAATAGAACACATTTTTAGTAAGTAATTTTTCCGGTGCTCAGAAAACCAATATCTCTTGATAGAGCGCTTAGCGTCCGAGAAGAGAGCACCTAGAATCGCATGTCTTACGGCGAATTACAACCGGGTAATGGAATAAGAAACGAGCCCGAGAAGTTTAGTATCTGAACATGTCTATAAATATATAAAAACTGTATAAGAGAGGAAATTCTCCTGAAGGAAGAAATTCGAAGTGACGGGTTTGAAACCGCCTGGGAATCCACGGAACAAACAAAAGCCCACGTAGTTCTACATATATATATTTAACAAAACGAATAAGACCGGTCTTTTAAAATGTTTTTGGGAAACAAAACTCTTATTAAATTTACCGTTTTCTGCCCCGTAGCTGAATTGTTTTTCGAGCCGAAGCGAATACAAAGGGCTTAGAATAAAAAGAAGGGGTATTACTCACAGTGGGAGCTAATGCTAGACAATTGGTGGAACGAGAGGAAGAAAATAAGAGGATATGTGGGCTCTCGCAGATGTGTAACCTGCAGTTTCAAGTGAAGGCTAAGCGGGGCTCTAGCGATTAAATTAAGTAGAAAATAACGTAATCGTATTTTCTCCTCTCTCTTCGATAGTAAAATCATTAGGCATGAAATATTAATTCAAGCCGCAAAAGCGAAAAAATACGTAAACCGATACACCGAAATATAAAATAAATGTTACAAAATGAAGCGGCACCAAAAACCGTATTTTGTTTAGAATTTTATAACATTTTAATAGTACCTGTTTTAACTTTCCTAAATCCGTCCCTGCCTACTTTACGTAGTGTAAGGATTTAAAATTGGGAACCTCAATTCGCAATTGAACGCAGAAAATAGTAAGTACATGATTAGTTTTAGTAGAAATGAATAAAGAATTTTTTTGATTTGTCAAAGACTTTATGAATGCGATATATAGTTTTGGGACCAGCTAATGAGCTGGCGTGGAAGTAACAACGACAAGAGCAGTATATTAACCATTCGCCTTACACCTAGAACCGTGTAAACGGCGTGGAACATCGCTTGCCACCTAGTTCCTAACAAACTGCAATATCTTCCGGCGTATAGTTTCATTTCGAATATGGCTGCAAGGTATCTATAACTCTCCCGGAACGTGGTAGGGGTAATAACGTCTAATCTCAGGGGCCTCATTGATAATTATTATAACAAGAGGGGTGGAAACGTTAAGGGCGAGTTCATAGGGCACTCTCGGGCCTCTGGGTCACAACTTCCGTCGAGTATATTTCTGAAATTTCCAATTACGTCGGCCTCCGTCCGGATCATCGGCCTAATATCGGGGATAAAGTAACTATTAATGAAAGTATTCCATTATCTTATCTCTTAATGAACACAAACTGCCGAATCTAAGCATAAAAGGCCCTTATACATTTATGGATACTACCATAAATGCTTCCCTTCTGGTTTTTATTTAGAAATAAAGCGTTAAGATACGTTGCTTCTCTAAAATACTAAAAATGTAGCCGGCGAATTTATTTTTCAAATATTGTTGCATCGGATTTGAACTCGTGAAACCGCCGCTGCTATACCGACTACTCTGATAGCTTATTTAACGTTTTATAAATAATTTTCTGATAGGAAAACCCACTCTGTTTTGGAATTCAAACCCTTCGACCTCGATTTCCGATGTGATACAATGTAATTCACATGATATTTTTCCCGAGGACTCTTCAATAATTTAAAAATGAACATTCACAAATTCGTGTAATTTTATGCCTAATAATTTGTATAGATAAATAAATATCATCATTTTCTAGATACTGAAGCATTTCCAGTGTTGATTACTTTTCATTATTCTTTATAGGTAGAATAATGGATATTTAGCCATAAAAAATCAATAATATTCAAAACCCTAAAAGGAAAGAAGCCTTACTAGATCGGCTATAGATTTTGAGTTAATTGTTCAATTATTGTCTTTGTTACAGTACAAAATTAATATTATTGGAAAATAAAAAGTTCAGTACCAGTGCTACAAACTTGATTTGAAGGAACTTCCAATCCAGAGCTAAAGAGAAAATTTCTCCAAATTGAAGGATTGGCGATTGATTTGAAATTTTTCATTTAATATACTTTTTATTAGAAATATTAATGTGAAAATTTACACAAACAAAGAAACCGAGAAAAAAACTTGTTTTTCGCTCCGAAGAAAGTGGATAGAAGATAAGAAAATCGTAGTAAATAACTACGAGGGGAATTTAATTCTGATAAATATATGAAGCAGGTAAAAAAAAAATAGAAAATATGACCCAGCTTATTGCATACTGCTATTTTTATATTGGGGCTAAAACCTAATAACAATAACGCCTGGATCCAGCAAAAAGCAAATCCTGCAAATACAAAACAAAGACAAATCCGTATTATTAAATTCCTTGAAACATTTTCCAGCCGGGTTGACCGTAGCAGTGCATACTCGACTCGAAATTTAAACTCAACGAACTAACCGGGCTGCAATTCCATTTTTCCCGAGGACAACTACGCTGCAGCCATCCAAAACTGCATCATCCGGAAACGGTCGTTGCATCCAGCAGCGCCGAGCTGGATCTGGCGGCTCGGATCGTATACAGTGTATATTTTATTGGTGTATGATTGTGTCTCGATGTAGGTTCGGCAATCAGCCAGCGACGGGGAGGCGTTTAATTCCGAGCCCGGGGCGAAAGGTGAAAGCGTGGGGCCGGAGCACTTTAGCGGGATCGTGTCTGGGGTCCGATATCATCGCTCGCCCCGGGGTCCTCCTCTCGGTGTCCGCAGAGTACCAAGTTTACTGCTCGACGAATGGCGGGTATTACGGGGGACACACTTTAAATGTACAACTTTTATTTTGCCCCGGAACCGTGTGCGGCCGCAGATATGGACTTCCGAGTTGTATGGAGTTCGGGACCGCAGACCGGCACGTGTGGGGAATTCGCACGGGGACGGTGAGCGCAAAAAGTGTTAACTGTATTAGGAACTATGGTGGACCGGGTCTAAAAGTTTATAAAAAATATTTATTTGACATGAAAGTAACAAAAAAAACAACAGTATCTGCTATACTTAGTGCATGGATCGACGAACATAGATAAATAAATAATTTACCATGTGGAGTGGTATTAATAGATGTGCAAAACAGCCCTTGTTCCCGCAATCTCCTATGGGAAAATTGGCGCCTTCTGTTGCGTGTAAGAAGGTTCCCTTGCCTATGAGTATGTACTTTTGGCGGGATAAAGGTTTCATGAAATAAATTCGAAACTGTAGTGAATTTTAGACATGCAGCAGTACCGATATGTCTGTGAATCAACTGCAAATTAGAAGAGTTAGTTGTGTACGTATGCAAAACGTCATGTGATAGAGTAATTATCCCTCACGTCACAACGGTGCACGACGAGGCGCGTAATATTCAATTCAATAGGCCGTTTCATGGTCATACGCATCGCATCGAGCCATCAGCGGTTGTTATAATTGAAGATTAAGCCCTTTTGGCGTGCGGACTAACTCGGCAGCCGGGATTAAATGATTAGCGAGTCCGGAGCGGACGGAACCAATCATTAATATTTTCATAAAAGGGAGGAGCACGCTCAGTTTAGTTATTAATTTGTTTTCATTATTAAAGTGTCGAAATTAAAACGTCCGATTTAATTTCATTATGTAAGGATCCCCCCTCCCGACTAATGCGACGCGACCTTATTAAATATTCGGAATGACAGCGAGGAATTAATAGAAACTTCATCTAGCTAGCGTTCTACTAAATTAAATTGTGAAATTTCAATCTTAAAAAACAATGTTTTTTATAAAAAGAAAAAGTAATTACACGTTAAACCGCTTTAGTTCGAATTAAAATCATCACTCTGATATTCACAAACTTTTTGTTAATAATCAAAACTAATAGAAAATCTCTGGAATCGTTCAGTCGTTGTGTCCGTTTTTTTGATCCGTTTTTTGTGATAAAGCGAAACATACTAGTTAAATTTTAGATTATCATCAATTCTACTTTAGTTTTTATTACGTTAAACGTGATGGTTTAAGCTTCAAACAAACAGTGATTAAATATTTTTTATGCCCTATACATCATCTCGTTATCGTGCCATTTCGAGTTCAAGACGTTTTATTTTCGTCGTAACAGCTTCAGGCAGACGTTCCCGAACCACTTAATTCGTACACCAGCCCGTCTTGAGCCGAGTAATAAGGACCCACAAGAGATCCTGTACAGCGGAGTTAAGACGGGGTCGCTGAGGAGTCGTAAACATCTCTGGCCACTTCCTAAAGCGGTCTCGGTAACAATTTCAAAAATTATTATGTCTTAAGTTTCGCAACACGCACATAAATATGACAGCTACATGCATAGCACCATGTAGCAACGTAAAGCGCGAGGCATGTTTCGCTGATTAATGCTTTTTTAAAAGTCGTATTTCGAAATGGTCAATGTGTCAAATTTTATTAAAATTTTACGCAGAATGAAATACACTAAACACAAACAATGGAATTACAAAGATTTCGAAATTTGACGCTTCACAAATTTATATCATGCAAAAAAACTTACCGTTGAACTTCAACCGACGTGTCTAAAACTCCCTCGAAACGCGAAATTGGTGAGTCTACAATTGATGCCTCGGGAGATTCGACTCACTCTTCCAAGAAAGCAATTAACACTCGAGGAATACAACGATAACGTAAATTACCGAATATTTCTAGAGATACTCGTCCCTGGCTCAACTCACCAATCAACGGATATCAACGAATTTAATCACTAAGTTGATCACGGCAATCAACATAACTCGACTCCGATTAGTTACTTATAGTCACTATCACTAACACTCTTTCGTCACTCAACCATTGTGGATTATTAGGTTGCATTCTGGAACACTGAAAAAAATAATATTGTATTAGATTTTTCTTTAGATTAAATTTATATAGGTTATGTTATGTTGAATCATTTATTTCATACATAAATAACGAGCGTTCAAATAAAAACGTGGTCGAAGTTGGCTCTGACACATTGGGCGTAGGGCGTAGCTTATAGCGACCAACTTAACCTCATTTCTCAACGAGCTGTATAGCAGCTGTCAGTTTCAATAACAAAGCGGCGATATAGCGCTTTGACAGATGACGTTTAAGTTAATTTGCTATACGCTACGCCCTACGTCCAAATTTTCAGAACCAACTAGACCACGTTTTTATTTGAACGCTCGTTATATGTATATAAATATGCAGTGTATTAAGACGACCTTTGGTAATAGAAAAATAAACGTTTGTGTACGATGTATTCTCGGTAAGTTGCTGCTATTCTAACCAAATTAGTTATTGGAACAAACATATTTAGACTTAGCGGAATCGATTTGAAAAGTCATATTGTAGACATTACGAAATTCAAAGACTTGTATTTATTGGCAGCTCATGATTACATCGTATTTAAAATCGTAAGATTTAGAAGAAAAATCATATATCTACTTAAACTTTTATAAAATTAAACAAAGTAATTGCAAACGATTAATTTTTTGAATAAAATGAAAGATATCTTTTTTCTCGGAAACACAAGGTTTGGAAATAGGAAGTTTCACTATATTCAGTGGCGTCGAATTTCGGAGATTTTAGTCGAAGCAAAATCCGGCATCTCCGCTACTGGCATACGTATATTTATTCAGTTCTCAAAAACTATCGATTTTTCAAAGAATCGTCCCTTAAAGATTTAAACATTGCTCATATCATCACTTAATAAACATTTAATAATTTATTATTATTAGAATAAATGGAAACATACCTAGGCACATTTTACCCGAGTTAATACATTTCTCTGATTGTATAGTTAATATCTTTTGTATCGATTAATGAATACTTTCTTTCTACTGAAAAAGGTTTTCCATGTACGGCAGGAAGTAAAATATCTCCATCCTATTACATGTAAAAGGTATCATAACTTCTGCCGACGGGTTGTAGGGCAATATCTTTTATAAACAATGTCACAACAGTGGAATGTAATAGGTGCAACCGCCCATATTGAAAATGTGACGTTTTTTCTTTACGAGTCAATTCCACGCACTTTTCAGATGGTTTAGAGGAATTCAGCACGCGAGACTGGAAGATTTACGCGGCCATGCAACGCGAAAAGCCATCGGGCACAAACAACCCAGTGGCGGAGCAATGAAGATTTAGGTATATCTATGTATGGCTTATCCTGAACAAACTTTTCGTTATTTGTGTGATACTATTTACCAAATTCAAAGCAGATAATGAATAATATTCATTAGGTATTCATTAAATATCACATTTCTTTTACTAAATACTCAATTTTCCTCGTTTTTAGTCGATATCTATTGCAATAAATCATTTAACAATACTTGTAGGCATGTTTTTTAGTATATCATTTATGCAGTAACAAATATTTTCGAGAAATATAACACTACTGATATTACTGTATGTTTTACTAAAACACTCTGCCACTGTGTCTCATATGAGGATGATGGTAAACAGACTCGTGTTACTGGGCGTGATATTCGCACATTATCGTTCAATTTACAAAGAATTATTAACCTCAAATACCTGCACGTCAGTCCGCCCATAGCCGGGTCCATTTGTGTTCCTGTAGGTTAAAAGATGCTTGCGACTATCATAAACGTGAACCCTTGACGTTATGAGGCTGAAAACGAGCACGGCAGTATTTAATAATTTAGTTTGATGGTAATTTAACCATCTCTTTCCTATACAGTAGGAAATAAAGTGTTATGAATACGTTATGAAAACTTTGTTTGGTAGTTATTTATGTTTTTAATATTCAGAATAAATAGTTGTATTCACAGCGTATTTTTCAGTGCTATTATTTTAATAAATTTTAACGCATTCCTTGTATTATAATGAATAGTCTTATGGTATAACATGAGTTTTTCAGGTTTAAGCGCTGTATTATAGAAGCTTATTGAAAATTTTGTTGTGTTAGGAACGAAACTTGTCAACACGCCTTAGCAAGTTTGACACCGCAAGGAAATGATTCCTCGAAGTTGTCTGGCGCAATGTATACATTAGCGACGACAAGCTTAAAAAGTAATTCCAGTCGAACTTGAGTTAATTAACTTTTATGGGGAATAAAAGAGCACTTTTCCGAGTTTCTAGAAAATTAAATCCCGCCCCGATGGCGAATTTTATAGGTGCCACAGAGGAGTTCGTTATGAATGCAACGTCTACTCGAAACAGGCAGCCATTGTGTCTAGCGATTCCGAAAGACGACAAGAATAACCCGGCGCAAGTTCTCATTAAAATTAACGGAGTAAACACAAGTCAAGTTGTCAAAACTGCTGCGGAGTTATTGTTACACCCCCCGAATACAGCACGTGACAGTGATATTAGGGTCTCTCCGCCGGATATCACTGTTAAGGCGGTGTCATCTGCCATACACCGCGTACTTTTCGTACAACGGGGAATACGCTCCATCGCAGAATTGTTTAATTAGGGAACGGGACACAAAATAATGTTCCATATCTATTCAAGTTCCGTACGTAAGACGTAACGATTGCGTAATTTGTTTTCATTCAGTCCTACGGCTCTCGTAACCTGACAAGTGCAGCTTGTTTGAAGCTGACTAGTTCACTGACAAATTGTTTCGTACAAAGAGCTGGATATTGGCTTTTCCAAATTTCGTTTCGTTTTGTCAGTGGGTTTAAGGTTATCACTTGCATACCTACCTAGATTTCTGGTATCAAAGAATATTGTTTGACTTAATTTGGTGAGATTTCTTACATACATTTTTTGAATTTGTTGGAATTAGATGGTTAACAAAGACGTTTCAGCTAGAGAGGCACAACTAAGTCTTCCTAAGCGGTCTAATACGCATCTGAATACCTAATGGGACTCTAATTACTTTCGGCGAAGTGTCGATGATATCGCCGCTTCCACATGTTAAGTAGAAACTCCCGCTGAGGCACCGCTAATAAATCTATCAGATCCTAACTGGGTGCCAGTGCGATATCTCGTGCCTCGCCGGGTTTCTGCTAACAAATTGCCCTGATATGTCCGGAGGTTAACGAGAAAACAACCTCACCGCGGACTGCATCAAGCTGACGAATTTACAAATACGTAACTGTTGATTAAATATATGTATCTCGTTTTTATAAAACCAACAGTCGCGTCGCAACCGCTTCAGTGAATAATTTATTCAAAGTTTCTCGGCGGTTTTGATTAAACTTTTTCTTTTCCGTTTCCGAGACTTTCTCAGTCGGTTAATTTGGGCGGCACGTACAGAGTTGCCGATTGGAAAACTTGCACAAAAACGAGTTATGAAAGACTAGTCGGAACTTAAATCACGTAAGTTTCTGGGGCCCGGCGAGATATTCATTTGCAGGCTCCTAATCAGCTTTAGGCGTATCCCGGAGCTTTATTTTATTCGCGCTCTTTTACTACAGCTCTAAACCTAATCCAATTCGCATTCAAACTGTCCTATGCCGCCATTCCTCACTTGCTCGGCGAACTTAACGGGGCTATAGGGAGTCCCAAACTCGGCCTGGACTGTTCCTAGGATCAGTGGCGGATTTTCGCTGCTCTTTCGAATTCTTTTGCTCGGAAGACGCAATCGATGGTTCTAACAGTTACAATCAACAATTGGAAGATAATAAACAGTTTCTGTAAATTCATAATGTTAATATAAAATGACATTTAACATAACTTTTGGCATAATTTACCTTTTATTCTAAACAAATCACAAAATCAAACGGTTTATTCGCAAAAAATATGCTCATTAATGCTGAACAGCCTTTTATATTTAGATTACACTGAACAAAACATCACTGTATTGTCAGTTTTCGTTTGTAGATTAGAATTTGAGACACCCGCACATCCCTCCCTTCTCGTAACCGTCTCTTTTTTACTACCAAGTACATAAAAGGCCCCGAAAGCCAAAGTACAGCTCTTCCATTTACTTAAATGGATTTCTAGTGCTGACGACGTCGTTCTGCCAATGATCTATTGTACTCGTACGTGTATAAAAGAGCTTTAACTGCGCTGATGAATTAAATTAGATATGTATAGAAAAAAGGCTCTTGTCTTGCTATTCCCGACTAGTTATTTCGAGCTGATACGTAAAAAAATGTACATGTAATGGTTGCTTCCTTAAATAAAAACCAGGAGAATGGCACAGGGGATGACGTAAACTTAGGGGGACACTTTAAATGTCTGGTAATAATATTTTGCCGTGCACAGTTCTTTCATTTACAGCCTTGGTTTCACGCGGGGAATAATAGACGGTAGTAAAATGTTTACAGCAAGGTTTTATATATATTGGACCGTTCTAAAGACCGCCTATTTCGGCGCGAGGCGATTTAAATATTTTAATTGCACTTTCCTTGGAGGACGTCTTCGTTAAGGGACCGAATGGGGGGGTGCCGGACTGTAAAATTTTTTATTTCCAATGGGGGTATTATATTTTTGCGAGTCGTAAAATTTATTATGCCATGAATACCAAAAAGGTAATAACTGATAAAAGCTTTCTGCTCGGGAGTTTTACATGGATTTTCCTCTGTTGAATATTTTATTCGCCGATGGCGTCCGAACGAAAAAACGGCAAGGACGAATTTAGTTTTACACTTACGAAATATACTTTTGTTTTTTCGTTGAAATGCTTTTAACCTCACAAAAAAAAACAGAAATCTGTCAAACTTCATGTTATATTCATCTCTGTGCTTAATAATAACACTATTACTCTTATAAATATGGGATTTTTAGTACAGCTACATTTGCGGGTATTTCAGCACAGCGTTTCGGACTCATAAATTTCATTTGGAGCTCCCAGCTACCGACATTATGAAAACATTAATTTGGCCGCAACAAGTTGCGCTTTGAGCTTACGCCTCGACGCACCGGTCCGGCCGAGCTGCCAAGCAGATAACGCGATCTTACATCTTTGTGACTTTTGCTGTTTTGTTATCTTCCACTACGTGCTCTAAGTGCTCGAAATTGCGCATTTACCGACGTGGAGGACGATAAAAGCTTTCCGTTCCGTGCGATTTTTTCACACAAGACGTTCTGATGAGGGAGAGCCGAGGAAGCTAATAAAAAATCAGTACCGCTTAACAATTTTTTTTAAATACTTTTATCGCTACAGTATATCAAGTTATTTTTATACTTTTTGGAAAGAGCGTACCGTTTTTATATGCCATAAATATCCTTATAAGCTTCCTATTTTACACACGAATTTGCATTAAAGCGGGTTATTTATATGCAATAAAAAAAACAAAAGATCCGGGCAATAGAGGTGCTCAAGCTAAAAGTTGGGCAGTAAAAGAATAAAAGCTGGGACGAAATTGTTATTTTCGGATATATGTCCAATAAAAAATATAAAACATCGCGGGCTACCAATTTATTCGGTAATAGGGTTCCCCTGTACCACCGCATATGACATATCAGCGGTCATTCGAAATCTGATCACGCCCCAAGATGGAAATCCGGGCCGTGATACGATTCTGATGACCGTTCAGATGTCTTTCGTACCGAGATTGGCCGCCATTGTTCGGCGGACGGTACGTTTTTCCGAGTATTGTGTTTTAGACATTTTATTTCAATCGCTGCAGTTTCCCATTCGAACTGGAAAAACCATTTATCTACTTAACTGCGTTTCAATCATAGTCAAAATGGCCTAGCCCGCCGAGATGATTTATATACCTGATATTTTTCCTCCAAATATTATCGGTTTAACTTCTCCCCCAACTAATTTATGAACTGTTCAGTAAAAGAAATATTGATACGCACTTATTGCGAAACTTCACCGGGACATTAATCATTGGGTTTTGTTTAGTTCTGCAGTTATTGCAAACAACATTAATACTATAGGTTAGAACGAAATATAGGTATAATATTCTATATTGCTTGCACAGCAAAAAAATATGAAACTTTCGAATGTCTATGACAATTTTCAGTCATTAATGTAACTTATTTAATTTTTGTTATTAGTTCTTTCTATACATTTCTACGTAAATTTCACTGAGAGGTGGACACGTTCAACATTCAACTGACCAAAAATGTTCACCGACTGTACACTGTCGTGGCACAGAAAATACAACAAATAGCGTTGGTACTCAGTTTAACATTAAAATAATTTTCCATTCTAAAGGCAAATTGGGCGAGTATAAATAACAGTTTCACTCACTCACGCGCATTATTCGGGAAAATGCAGAACCTAATTTGACGTCGCCGTAAAAATAACAAACAGAAGAGTTACAGTACATTGTTCGCTAACGGGAAAAACGGATCACATTCCAAAAACTAATGTACAGAGTAACGTACTAAAACGTAAATGTAAAAACGTGAATCGATACGTGTTACCATAAAATTGAAAGAGGAAATATGTCAGTAATAAAAACTGAAGCCTGTCGGATTCAGAGGACGAGATGTAAGCGCGGATAAATTTAGGAATTTTATACCTCATTTTGCCCGGTGGCAACTTTGTAAAAATGTTTTGTCGGTGAATAAAACAGTACGTCACGTATCAAGTAGTACATAAAGCAGTACATTTCCAGAAGACATAATTTTTTTTTTCGGGGCGTTGAAATTCGGGAATACATTTTTCGGTATTTTTACTCGATACAGACTTGTCGTTTTTTTCTGTTATCGTAATCAATTTTCATTAATAATGATTAACAAAGTCATATCCTTGACAATCACCGTCAATTTATTGTTGTGATAAAAATATGTGCTAAAATAGTGGCTAAAGTCAAAAAAGTAACTTGCTCGTACTGTTTTCTGATGGTTGTCTAAGATTAAACTAAAATAGGATATCCTGGGATCTGAAATTAAGTAGCGTGAGTAATTATTATTAAACGATTTAAAAAAAAATTATGGTAACAAAAAAAAACGTTTAAACATCTGTTTATGAACGCAACACACGAGCCTTCAGCCGTCAATATTTGCGAAAATTAAATTTCAGGGTACAATAACCGCCCCAGGTGGCGGAATCGATGTTCCGTTAAATAAAACGGGCCATAAATAAAAATGAATTATTGATGATATATTCTTCCGACCACTTACAAGTAAAGGGCGTAACTGAACAGTAAGCAGAACACATTCGGCTACGGAATCGCTGCATATGCTTCCCATAGTTTATGCATTGATTTCCACCCCTTGTGGGGGCCGTTATAGCCCTGCAGAGAGCTCCGGAGCTTGTTTTGCGCCAATTTTATATGTATGGAGTTATTGTTTCACCTGTCTCGAAAGATCGCGCGAATCGAAATTGGATTCGGGGAAGATTCGCCGCTATTTGCATATGCATCGCACACTAGATGGATTTGCCGACTAAAATCGAGTTCTAATTTGAATATTTTAATGTGGTTATTTATAGCTCAATAAATTGCAAAGCACTGCAAAATTTTCTGACAAAACCAAGTAAATATTAATTATTATCATTACCCAGAAACAAAGCTAAAAACTGCAAAAATACAGCAAAAAATAAATATTGGTCATTTTTCGGTATTTTACTAAATTCAGCAAAATTACTTGGGATAGGTTGGTATGTAATATAGAAATTACAATGGAAGTCTAAATAGAAATTTTCAGAACTACAGTAAATTCACACCAAAATTGTGAATATAATTAAAAATCAAACCTGACATTTTGAAGTCGACTCACTGAAATCAAAATGTAAAGAAAGCCATACCGCCCGTACTGATTTGCCATTACTGTTAGATAACGTGAACTTTTGTCGAAATTGTTTTCGCTAAAAAAATCAACGTTTCGTGTTTCGTCGTTTTCGCACGGTTCACTCGCGCCAAACTGACGTTTAAACTCGAATCTATTTTCAATGAACTCTAAAGGGCATATTAAAACCGAAGCTAAAATTCATAACCCGGCGACAAAAGGCCAAACCGTATTCATTGATTCCGAATAAATTATTTCACGCGACAAAAACCTTGTTACCATATTTATGCCACGCATCCGTACCCATCAATATACTGAGGCTGCGTCAAAGGTATTTTCATAAATCCAATATCCCAAACAAAATTACATTTGCATAATCTTCCGATTATGTCTCTCCTCCCTGTCGCTACCGCGTCACCCGCCCTCTGTCCGGCCTTGTCTGTCTTTCGGGAAGGACCCCCACTAGAAATTTGCTCGAATGGGAAAACATACCACGATTGAAAACAAATTCTGCACTGCTCGATTTACGTTTCTGTGTGTGTAAGCTGTAAGTCTGTCATTGTTTATGCGCGATATATTTCATGCATATCATGTATATTCCCTACGTTTAGGAATAATACTAAATAATATTTTTCCTGTAATAAATGTTTTGAATGAATTCAGTCTGCATCAGTCTACGCAGCGAAAGACTTTTAATTTTTCGGTTGCAAGTGCAATTCTGTTAATCAAACGAAAGATTCCTTGAACAAGAGCTAACTTCATTAAACAGACACAGATTCAAATTCAGCGACCTCAAAAACTTGTAGTGTAGTTGATGTGTTCTAGTCTCTCACATTCATTTTTTTCCCGTTGGGCTATATTATTATTAAATTTATATTACACCTACTATTACTGAAAAATTTACGAAATATGGAAAGTGCGCTTAGAAATGTTACCTTAATTTTTTACTACGTGTAAACTTACTACTTTAAAGCTTCAATTAAAAACAACATTCCATTTATGTAACTATAATGGAGTAAAATTATGCAGAATATGGAAATTTTGCTTAAAAATTATGTTATCATTGTTTTGCAGTGTAGCGAAAAATGACATAAAAGTGTATTCCAAGATAGCTGCAGAGAAATTTGAAATATATAAAATCGTTTTAAAACATCTCACCGGGAGATTTGCATTTTTGTCGATACCTCAAACGGGATCTTCCAATTTATCAAAATCCGGCTTGCCCCGGATAAGTCTAATCCTCAATTTCATTTATGTTATCGAAGATATTAAGAAATTTATAAAACACAGCGAATTTGTATCCCGGAAGCGGTTTCGCATCAATCCGCGGGGGTTAGCGTCGGGTGGGGTGTCGATGACAGACGCAGTTCCTCAAGTAATTAGACACTGAGTCCACCGGATAGGCCGCCTCTTGGGGTTTGTGGTATTGTTTTGTTACTGTTGGATCCTGGAAACTTTGTCTTCAAATCTTACGGGCCATGGCGATATTGGATAAAGTTGGTGTGCAGGATCAGCGCCCCTTAGAGGTCTTTGATGTCGCATCCGGACAAAAAGTTTAATGAGGCCTTTGATTATTTAGATGCCCAGGGAATTATTCGTATTATATGTCCTGGCGAGGTCTCTTTGATTAAGTTTCGGCCAATTTAATATTTCACGTGCCCCTGCAAAGCCCGAAAACTTCAATTTTGGAACTAAGTATACATATTTCATTCTTTATCGTAAAGTAAATTATTATTGATTCTAGGTTGCGATTATGGCTTTTGTATATAACAGAAATATACAACAGAAACAAGCATAATTTTGAGGTAATAATATTTTTGTTTCTTGCTCCCCTTTTGATACAACAATAGTTTCATTTTGTCATTAGCCTCTGAGGAAAGTGTATTCATTTTATTCGTATAATATGAGTACTAGCGAATGATAGTAGATATACAGGGTGGCCCGCATAATAACCGACACAGGGTAGGAGCATGTAGGGGTGTCCAAAATATTATAATTTAACCAAACTTACCTATATACAAAGTTGCACCCCTCGGGAGTTATTAGCCCCCAAAGTGGGGCCCTAAACTTCGAAAATAAATAATATATCTGCAACACTTTACCGTAGAAGAACTGAATTTTAAAAAACTATGGTTTTCAAGAAAATCCGTATTAAATAACTAACACAAGATTTTAACAGTGTTCATTAGAAAATAATCAAAAAGTCAGTAGTAGGCTTTATTTCTCAAATTTGACAATTGGCCAAATAAATTTTACTTCACTTCTCTCCCAATTCTACAAAAAGAAAACAAGTAAGTACCTAGTAGTCCAACCAAATTACACAGAGAAAAAAAAATGTTACCTGGACTTTTATAAGTGGAAATGGTAAAAGGGCATATAATAAACCTAAAAATAATAAATGCGTGAGCTGGGGCGGCGGAGGGTTTATTTGGGGGGTTGTAAAGTTATGAAAAATTGTATCATTGGGATTTCTGGAGAAAGTTGACGTCAAACAAAAAAGTATCCAATACAAAAGTTATAGATCATGCAAAAATCTACAACTCTTATAGTGGTCACTTTTTAACATAAGCTCAAAATTTCCGAAAAAAATGCGAACCGTTTTTTTTTCCTGATTTTTCGTTTTTTATTTCTCATAGCAGCACAAATAATTTAATTTTAACGAAACTTGGTGAAAGTATACCTTTCTGTGTCTTAAATATCCACAATTTTTTTTAGATAAAAAAATTAAGATCTTTCTGAGATATTTATTTTTTTCGGCCTGAAACACTTTTTTTTCAAAGACAAATTCTATTTAAAAAAATCATCGTACAGAGTTCTGCCGGTAGTAATTTTTTTCGTTTTGACATATACTTTTTGGTGAAATAAATAAATCAAAAACATGCTTAAAAATGCAAAAAAATTAAAAATGATTTGCAACAATGAATTTTTCAGTTATTGTCGATATTTTGTTTAAATTAAAAAACATTCAACTGATTACACCATTCAATTCTACGGAAAAAAATAAAAAAATAACGTCATTGTTTGACCCAAAATTTGTTTTTTTAATTTAAACAAATTATCAACAATAACTGAAAAATTCATTGTTGCAAGTCATTTTCTTTCTTTGTATTTTTGAGCATGTTTTTGAACTGTGGTTACAGATATTTTTTTTTTCACCAAAAAGTATGTCAAAACGAAAAAAATTATTACCGGCAGAACTCTGTATGTTGATTTTTATAAGTAGAATTTTTCTTTGAAAAAACTGTTTCTGGCCGAAAAAAATGAATATCTCAGAAACGTCTTCATTTTTTTATCTAAAAAAAATTGTGGATATTTAAAACACAGAAAGGTATACTTTCACCAAGTTTCGTTAAAATTAAATTATTTGTGCTGCAATGAGAAATAAAAAACGAAAAATCAGAAAAAAAAAACGGTTGTTCGCATTTTTTTCGGAAATTTTGAGCTTATGTTAAAAAGTGACCTCTATAAGAGGTAGATTTTTGCATGATCTACAACTTTTATATTGGATAATTTTTTGTCTGACGTCGACTTTCGCCAGAAATCCCAATGATACAATTTTTCATAACTTTTCAACCCCCCAAATCAACCCTCCGCCGCCCCTGCTCACGCATTTATTTTTTTTCGTTTATTATAAGCCCCTTTACCATTTCCACTTATAAAAGTCAAGGTAACTATTTTCTTTTTTTTCCCTCTAAATGAGTTTTTTCGATCGGTCTATATGTATAGTTTTTAAGTAAGCGAATATTGTTTGTAGGTATTAAGTAAAAATCAAAAGTAAATAATAAAAATCATAATTGATATTTTTTCAACAATCAGAGGCAATTTGTTGATATAAAATAATTTTATAACTAATTGACAATTTTGAAACAAATTCATTGCTTACTACTGACTTCGATTATTTTCTAATAAACACTGTTAAAATCTTGTTTCAGTTAATACGGTTTTTCTTGAAAACCAGTTTTTTAAAATTTAACGAAAATAAAAAAAGGTTTTAAATTAAATTCTCCTGTGAATTAATATTATTGTTCAATCAATGAAAAAAAAGTTCGGTACAATTTTAATGGTGAGTCATCCCCAATGAACACCTTGTAGTGCTTCAATTAACTTTACACCCCTCTATGCACCTGCCCTGTGTCATGTCGGTTCTTATGTGGGACACTCTGTATATTGTTATTAACATTGCATACCGATTTTACAGCGGTTATCAAAATCAAATGAAATACATGCTTTTGTTAAGGAAATTTATAAAAAATTCGAGTTACACACAAATACGAATTTTCTTTAAAATGAAACTCAACATTATTTGGTTGAGCATTCATTTTAAGGACATGCGTAGTCCTTACTTATCTATGTATTTCTATAAAAAATTTTTGAGTTAATGAAATGTCAGTTTTTTACATTTACACAGTCTTAGCACGCTTTAACCTAACAGCGTGTGTAATATTCACACGATATTTGTTTTATTACTGAAATAAACAGCACATGAAGACATAAACACTAGGTTTATAGCCGACAAAAGCTAATTGAAATACGGAGTCATTGTGTAGCAACAAACGCCGGCTAAAGGAAAGCACTACGTAAGCCATTTGTGTAAACATTAATTTCGCCCATTCGAACGCATATAGAGCGGGTAATCGGGACAACCGTGTAACTGGGACGGTGCTCGCCACTCAAAGGCCATTTTCGAATTCCCAAGATCGCTGAAAGTGAGGGAATTAAATTTGGCCGAAATTGTGTGTCTGTTGCTGGATGCAAATGACGGTCGCAACAGACCTGAATGTTGGTTTATTTACTACAGTTCTGAATCGACATTGTCGAGTCTGGAATAAAAAAACCCAGGTTCGATTACCATTGTTTGAGGAAACGTTATTGATGCCTCTATAATAATTGTAACAGATACTCTAAATGTTTGCGTGTTTGGTTAGGGTTATTACACAGGTGTTTGCTGACGAGAATTGCGCAATTTGTTGAGTCAACACCGATTCCATTATCATGTTTTTGAATCTCCTCAAGCCGTCTGCATTCGGTGACCTGTTTAGAAGTATCGCCAGTCAAAGGTGACTCTGACGTCATCAAATTAAATTTAAGTTTCTCCAGACACCGTGTCTTCACTGTTTGTTTTCCACCGAGAGGTACAAAACCGTTAAAACATTACCATTGTTTCATTCCGGACACTAATACGATTAACACCGCTTCCTCCTTGCCATTCCACCTGTTATAAATTGAAAATGTCTGCACCACCGTATTAACCGCAACCATAAACTAGTCAGGCCTAGCCGCAAACAGTACTACACCCATTGCGAGCCCGAACCCGCTTATTGAACGCATGTATTTATTACCGCATTTTTGTCTTCATTTGCATTCCGACCATCACCGTTAATCAACGGCGGGCATTAAATCATTAGCGCCCTTTTTCGAACAACAAAACACACTGCTCGACGTTATTTAGTGTAAATTGGGAGTGGTACGTAAAAAAAATGTATCTAAACATGGGGCCACAAACGCTTTGTTTTCGAGGATGTTTAGAATTCCATAAAAATAATATTTTTCAATATACTGAAAGCGAACAGTAATATTTAAGTAAAACTTGATGTGATGATGATGATTATTAGATAGTTTGTTGCAATATTACATTAAACCAGTTGTCATTTTTTGCAGGACCGTACTACTTCATTTGCCGAAATAATTGAACTGCCTACCCATATAACCACCACTGATGATAGCTTTTAATACTTATTACTGAAACATGTTGCGGCAAACTATTTAATCATAAGTCACACCAAGTTTTACTTAAATATCTCTACTCACCTTCAAGATATTAAAAAATATATATTTTTTGGAATATGTAACACCCCGTACCTATCTCGAAAGCGAAGCGTTTGCGGCAATATATTTGCATATATTTTTTTCCTCATTTTCATCTTAGGAATATGCAGTGCCCACCCTGATAATTTCAGAAAAATAAAATAAAAATGTGTATACATATACCAAAGTAATTTGACCTAATTCTTATAAAATTAAATCTAAACTGCATTACCTCCTTTGAGACTCCCGCTACCAAATCTTAAAATTATAATTTAATCGATGATCTCAGCAGCAACCAACATTACATTCGGGCTGTCCCTTGCCTGCCTATACGTACATATATGACGAGAGAGTAATCGGAAACGTAAGTCATTTACCAATTCAGAATATTTGCTCCACGACGGGCAAACCCGCATATGCCCGTCGAGTGCTATATCGGCCAGCTAAGGCCAGCTAAGGCTTTTCTTCGCCAGCGATTGGAAATACACATATGTATGTATATTTATTTGCTGTAATTTTGTTCTTTAAATGAATTTTTAAACATTAGAACAATTTTTCCCTGGAAAGGTATTTCAAAAAACAAATTTTAATAAATGAAATAATAAACCGTTTTATAATAATGTGTAAATCGAGTTAAAAAATAAATGTCTACGGTGCTATGTTGAATATTCTGTGATAAGGATAATTATAATTAAGTTTTTTTAACTCGTTGCTGTTAAACTGAATTAAGAATTATTGCGGAGAAATTTTCAATGTTTTAATAGATTATTCGAGTTTGTAAATATTGGAAGCGATGTAAATTTTTAGGACTTTTAAATCCAATATTTATTTTTTCTTCAAATAAAAAAGAAACTGTGACATAAAAAAAACGTTTGTTTCATTTAATACATTTTTTTAATTTCAATCAGATTTTTAATAAATTATAATATGAGTATACATAAATTGCCCTTCGGCTTCACTCGTATATGCCTCAAGTACTTACGTATCATCTTGCGATTTGTCATGTCGTTTGTTTATGTTTAACCTGGACAAGATTAGGGTTTCTAGTGGTGGTTTAGGCAAGTTTTTATTGTTTAATAGTTTGGAGTAAAGTAAAACGGCAAGTGAAATTCCCGAATTGGTGAGTAGGAATGTTAATGTATTGTTAATTTTTTTATTAGATAAAAAATTTAGTACGTTGTTTAGTACGTTCGATAATAAATTATTTATTTCAAAATTAAAACCTACGCCTGACATGAAAAATTTAACAAATAAAAACAATTGCGGAAGCAACGGATCATTTAGTAAAAATTGGTACAATAAATATGAATGGTTAACAGGCAGTGAAACCAAAACCAAATTATATTGGTAGAATTGCTTACTATGTAATGAAAAAAGTAAAACACCGTGGAACTATCTAGGATATTCAGATCTGAAATATATTGATGAATCCTTAAAAAAAAAAAAAACAAGAGCGATAGAATTAGCATACATATTCATCATTAAAATTTAAATTATTAGGAAAAAAATATTCAAACTTTTCTCGATTCCGCATTTCCTGAGAATATTTTAAAATATAATAAAGTCGTGGACGAATATAGACATTATAAAGCACTTTATTGATATGATTATTTACTTAGCTACACAAGAACAAGATTTAAGGACCATAATGAATCAGATATTCCATTAATCAAGGCAATTTTCGCGAGCTTGCAAACTTACTTTCAAGGTACGATAATAAATTTAAAGTGTTTTTAGAAAAAAGTTTAGTTTTTAGCAGCCTTTCAAAAACTATTCAAAATGATTTAATAGAGAGCATCCAAAATGATATTTTCAGAAATAAGAAATGCTCTATATTTCGCGTGGCAAGTACCCAAATGAAACAACGGATGTTAAATGCTTATCCCAGTTATTAGTAATTTTTAGATATGTTCATTGTGGTAAAGTAGTTGAAAGAATTATGGGATTTTTTTTATGTAAGCAAGGGGAAAAAGCTGCGGATCATTTGTTAACAGAAAATTAAAAAAAAATTGATATAGAAAATAAATTAGTAGGCCAGTAGAGTGCAATTATTCCTATATGATATTAAGTTACATGAGAAAAAATATTTTGCCCACCCATCTCAAAAAATCACGAGCCGCCACTGGGAATATGTCCTCAAAGTGTGTTGACTTAATTCTGAAACATCCTATATACAAATACTTTTCAACAATTTATATTTTTTCTAATTTACTGGCTCCACTTTATTTTTAAGCAATACCGTGACCTACACCTGTATCTCCTGAGGTTTTTAATATTAAATTGCTTTAATAAATTCAGTCCCGTCACCAGAGCACGTTGATATTTCCAAAATGATTAATTTGAACAACGCCAAGTCATTAACTGAGGCGGGAACCATTGTGCCCAACGATTACGTGCATATTTTTTAATTCCCCGTAGAACTTGTGTAATTAATTAAATGTGAATGCATTTAAAATATTATTTTAATAAGTATTCTACTTTGTACATTCGCGAAAATAGACCGATAAAATTTTTGATTTGTCGAAAGATGAGCGAATTTTTCAACTTAAACGTGAATTAATTTTCAAAATAAGTCACAAATACAGGGTGGTCCCGAGGTAACGGGCCAAAATTCATGGGTAGATTCCCGAAGCAAAAATATTGCGATTTAGCCGAACTTCCTTTAATCCAAAAGTTGATAGTTAAAGAGATACAGGGTGTTAAATGTAAAATGTTAGTTTATTTCCATTTATTTCTTAATAAATGCAAATATCTACACAAAATTTTGGGTTTGGGGTTCTTTGGATAGAGGAATTGAAATTTGTTCACATTTTGGTTATAGTTCATAGAGGGCGCCAGCCGCCAGCTGCCGTAGATTAAAGGTGTTGGAAACGGCATAACTTTTTTGTACTTAAAGGTATCTCATCTTTGGTATCAAATTCTTATTTTCCAACTTTTTTTACAAAAAAANACATTTTGGTTATAGTTCATAGAAGGCGCCAGCTGCCATAGATTGAAGGTGTTGAAACCGACATAACTTTTTTGTACTTAAAGGTATCTCACCTTTGGTATCAAATTGTTATTTTCCAACTTTTTTACACAAAAAAGGTAAACTTTGCTAATAGTTGAAATAATTAAAATAATTTAGAAATGTCAAAAACAAGGGTTTATTTAGAATTAAATATTGTAATGCACAGTAAAATAGTAAACATTAGTGGAAAATATGCCTTTTTGACAATAATTGCTCAAATTGCTATTAAAAGATTGTCTTCTTCTTCTTTCTTAATGCGAAAAGACTTTGCATCATTTAAAACCTGCTCCTAAAGTTCTTCTCAAGTGTGTATAGTTTCTCCATAAACAACTGATTTCATGTAACTCCAAAAACGAAAACTTCAGCATTCTATCTAACATTTATGTATACGAGTATACAATTTAATTTGTAAGCTAAAATGTAATTTTAATTAGATACGAATAATACTTAATAAAAATTAGCATACAAATGACAGCAATAAGGCAGGTGGAAGACGTCAATTATTTGATTTCCAACAAATTACAAATCCTACTTAAGAAACTTTACGGCTAAATTAATAATACCTGTAGGTAGTTAATTGTAATTTAATGCAACAGCATTGGAAGTTTCAAAGCCAAATATCTCGAAAACGGTGCGAGATAGCTACTTTAATAAAGTACACCTTTTTTGTGCAAAAAAAGTTGAAAAATAAGAATTTGTTACCAAAGATGAGATACCTTAAAGTACAAAAAAGTTGTCGTTTTTAACACATTCAATCTACTGCAGCTAGTGCCCTCTGTGAACTTTAACCAAAATGTGAACAGATTTCAATTCCTCTACTAAAAGAACTCCAATCCCCAAAATTTTGTGAGGATAATTGCATTTGTTAAGGGATAAATTAAAAAAAAACTGAAATAATATTTTACATTTAACACCCTGTATCTCTTTAACTATCAACTTTTGGACTAAGGTAAGTTCAGCTAAATCGCAATATTTTTACTCGGGAATCTACCCGTGAATTTTGGCCCACTACCTCGGGACCACCCTGTATATACCAAGTATATTAATTTTAATATGTTTCATCAACACTGTTTTATAAAATTGTAGGTTTCTTGTTTTTTCGAAAGGCATGAGAATTTTTCAGTTTCCAAACAAAATTATTAATTCTGTAAATTTAGTTATTAACAATTTATGTCGCAAAAATGTGTTTTTATTTGTTTCTTTACAATATACCGGTTGAATCGCGTTCTGCGAAGAAAATATAATTGTAGGAATTTGTTTGGTATTCTGGGAAATGACAACAACATTGACAGTGAACTGTATATTTGCTAAACTCTTTTACAAATTGCAAGAGGCAGAAGCCTATTTTAACCGACTTTACTCTGTCCAGAACAAGGACGGGGTCCGCCCGCCTTAAAAGCGTAGTTTTTCAACAAAAATGTTTTATATTTAACCAAAATAAACATAATAGGTACATAAAATATCTACATGCATTAACATTTCATAGGCAAAAATTTAGTCTTGATAATCAATTTCCACTGGCACACACACAAACGTTTTATAGCTCGTTTAAAAACACTTTCGCGAGTTTTGACACTAACCACACGACACAAACTGTCGGCGCCTGGATGGCCACTTTAAAGAAGGTAGCTTGTTGTCTTTTAGAAGAACTAGAGCATTCCTGGCTGAATGGTGTCACTACCTGATCGCCATTTTCCACGTGGTTGCAATAATCCTTGAACCACAGTGTCCAAGTGTTGAATATTGTGATATGTAATAACTTATTCAGTTAAGATTGCTAACATATTGAGGCAGAGAGAGCAATGTACCTATGAGGAAATGGCCTGGAGTAAGAGGACGGGATTCAGGCAAGTTTCGACCTGAGATATGTATACTATCGTGTACAATTCCTCGGACGTTAAAATAAAATTTCCTATTACCCGGCGCAGATGATATTTTGCAGATTTTAGTGTTGACTCCCATAATCCACCGAAGTGCAGATCGATAATTTTGATAAACACATACCTATTAAGAAAAATGCACGATTTGCAGAATTATTGATAAATTAAAAAAATTCGTTGAGAGAGTTAGCAACAACAAAATTTGTGCTGTTGTCCGAATATAGGTACATATATTTGTTATCATTTGGAAGTATTATTTGATGTTTTTGGTTATACATGATGTCGGAGTTTTGTAACTGCCCGCCTACGCGAATTACATATACCCGAATTGTCCAAGAAAGGATTCTACGATAATAATTTGCTAGGTATAAGTTGAAAGCCGTTTCGATTGTTAATGAGAACTCTCGAAGTTGTGTCGTGAAAGATTTTCATCCCTGACCTCGTTTAAGAAATTTTGAAATCGTATTAATTGCCCTTTTTATTTTTAATGATGTTAAATCCATTTTAACGACCGAAAATTGAAACGACAGATATACTCAAGCCAAATAACATTGTTTGCAATATGGAAGAATAAAAGGATAGGTTATAGGTGTTCACTGGAGAATAAAAGGAGCCCGAGTGTTGGCTAACACGCCGCTGCTGTCCCACATTGTTATGTTTTGCCTGCTTCGACGCGCTGGCTTGCTGCTATTTTCCGTTCACCGCTTCCTATTCGCCGAAACGCTCCTTCGACTTGTTGCTTGATGCTACTACTTCCGTGTTGCACGAGGTCCCCAGAATTCCTGTTAATTGTTGTTTTTCACTTTTCCTTCACACACTGTTTGTCTTTGTCCCGTATGATCCACTAAACACTACTTTCACTGACGAATCGCGGCTGGTTTGTATATTTTGCAAGATTCTTTTACAAATTGCAGTAGGTACTACAGGAGCCTAGTTTAACCGACTGTACCCCATTGTTTGCAGACCAGCACTGACGCCAACCCCAGTCCCCACCCTGCCCCTCCACTCAACACCGTCACGCAAATAGAGGAGGAGGGGGGATTGGCTTTGTTGGAAGAACGGTTAGCAACAATCAGAAATCATCAGGCGCATGCGCTTTTGCGAAATTATGATCGGAGAATAGCAAATTGCCAACGATGACGCTGATAATAAATTTGGTGATCCGGTGTTTCCAGAAATTTTAGAAAACACTGCCTTGCATTGGCATTATGTAGGTACTCTCAAATTTGTCAAAAATATGATTTTTATGTTTTCAGAATGTACAAATAAAGTTCTAGAAATACGTTTTTTTACCTTGACAATATGAGAATTAGCAGCTAAGAGAAAGTGTTCATTATATCATTATTTTAGCCTTGTTTTCCTAATAAAAATGTGCAAGTACATCAATTTATTTAGCAGATAACTCGACTGCTAATTCACATATTGTCAAGGTAAAAAAACGTACTTATATAACTTATTTGTACATTTTGAAAACATGAAAACCATATTTTTAACAAATTTGCGAGTACATTATTTTGTCACTGTACGGCATTGATCCCGGGATCCTGACCGCTTTTCAGTAGGTTCCTGAAAGATATTCTTATTTTTTATTTGTAAGTAGGTAAATCAGAATAATTCCCAACGATGTTTATAAACTTTGTTATGCTTTGTTTTAAATTAATTAAAAAATATATTCTTACGTAGGTACCTACATAACATACCGAAAATATTAAAAAATAGAAGACAGAATACAAAAATAGAATTTAATTATTTTTTTTAATAAAATAAAATATTTTCATCCACAACCACCTTATTTATACCTAATCGGACTTTTATCCACAGGATAGCATGACTTCTGCATTTATTACCATTACTCTCGTTAAATTCGAACACTTTTTCGTAATGTTCCTTGGATATCTCTGGCAATAAATGGAAAGTTGCTTCAAAAACAATTTTATGGCCAAGACATGCGCATTTGGTACCAGACCGTTCCAAATTCGTTCTTGGAACAAAGCTTGTAACAACTCTCTTTTATGAAATATTAGTTTGATTCCTAGGCGGTGTTATTACCATTAAGTTTAATTAACAATAAGGCTCCGAGCCGAAACAAGTGAATGTTGCTACCCCCATTACTCCGATGCTTTCATAATTGTATCAACTCCGGCGGTGGGATATTAATAAATGAGGGTGCGCTTCAACTGCTTTACACTTTAAGTCATTCAATTACTGCGAGGATCCTTAGCAAAAATAATTAAGCAGTTTAGGCGGGAGTCTACCTTGCAGACGCAGACGGATTCCGTCCGTGGAGTCGAAGCACCGTCGATATTAATTAATTGATAATTATTCACGTTGTTCTAGCGATTGTTCATTAATTATTTTAGTCGTAGTAATCACGGTATTAGTAGACGACTTCAGCATGTCACAGGGTGTCGAAAAAACAGTAAAGTAAGTAACAGTACTGATTCTTTTAAAAAATATTATTAGACATGTTCACATAAACTTACTTCCTTATTTTGTTAAGTTGGCCTTGAAAAGACATCCATCTAAGACTTACTTTGACAAGTCATAATCGATTTTTTTTGTTACGTACGTGATTTTTCAAGCGTGCGCGTCCCCGTGTGCGAAAATCTTACCTGAACTTATTCCTAGAATCGAACCAGGCAACTTAACTAATTAATTAATCCTCAGCCCGGGAGTTCGCGGCAGAATTACACGCATCGGTAAGTCAATTTTGATGCGCCCGAGGCCGTCGCCTGTCAAACCCCGACGCGGGAGGAAGGTGTGCGATAGAGGTTAACTTTAATCGCGGTTTACTTAAATTCCACTCCGAGCTATATTCTTATTTCTCCGAGTCGACGTTTATCAACCGCCATGTTTCCAGGGGTTTGATTTTAATTTAGGCGGAGATTGATAAAATTAGTACTCCCCTCGATGTGGAATTTGCACGCAAGCCGCCGTTGCAAAAATGGGTCAGTGTTTAATTGATAAAATCTATACGGGGAGAACAGTTTGCTTGAAAGTCGAAATAAACTGAAATTAGACGTGGGTGGTACGGAATGTAAATAAAAGTTTCTTTGCGAAAATGTTCTAAAAGTGAATCTTGCAGGAAAAGTTTTATGGGCTTATAGAGCATATTCGCGTTTTGTTTTTGTTTTATTTAGCACAGATTAAACAAAAATTGAATTATTTATGAATGAATTTGTATGTATTTTAAGTATATTGTCACACCTCACATAAATTTTTTAATTGTCAATGTTCTTCCAAGACTACCACTGCGTAAAACAATAATAAAATACGTAACATCCCGAATTAACTTGAATTATTTCTCAAATAATAATTAATTCTCAAACATTGACAGCGAAAAAGCAAATAACTGTGTGTATTAGTGATTTCTGCATAATATGAGTTAAAATTATCGAAAAATGTAATAAGGAACACAGAAAAGTTCCTTTGTATTGACTTCATTGTTCTACACAAAACAAATCAAATCGACTTGTTTTTTTGTTCTATTCTAGCTTGTTCCATTTCACAAGTACAGTCCATTTTCATAATGACCAGTTTTCCATTGGACTATTTCTATATGCTCACATAGAAATAACAAAATTATCAAGCAAATTACTTAAGTAATAAACTACCTAACAATTTGCAGTATACAGAAATTCTACTCTGGAATTATAACATAATTTTTGCAGTGTACATTTCATCAGTTTTCTATCGGTTACAAATAAAATATCTCTCTCGTATATGGAGAAACAATCTCGCCTGCTGTGGAAAAGTTTTTCACCTGGGCAAGAATAAAGTCACGTTTGGCAAATGATGTTCGGCTCATATATTCTCCCGTTACATCTTAACCGAACTCTTCGCTTATCGTAACGATCTACAAACCCAATTTCCTACGAGGAATCGATCTCTCAAATCAGCGCTTCCACGAATCCCTCACTATCTCCTTGTCACGCTCTGCATCTCCTCCATATTTTATGCCGCTACTCCCTCCGGTTATCTTCCCGTCAGAATGTTTCGTCCTGCTGCAAAAAATAATACGCTTCTTGTGTCTCATCCCTGATTGCGCCGTAATTAAAGGGCCGGTGAATTATTAACTTCGGTTTATGTCGACCCTGCCTTTTGCGTAAAAAGACGAATGGAAAACACGTTGAATATGACGTCATTTAAGTGAGATGACGCTTACTGATATTGGATGAAAAAAAGAAACAATTTTGGTAGGTTGGGTTTCCCGTATCCCTTTCGCAAAGTGTATGTCGGGCATTTCTGTACCGTACACACGCGGTACGCCAAACTCTTGTTCAAAGCCCGACGCCATCGACAAAATTTGCGCGGAATTTGTATGTCCCATATAAATTTTTGTCGCAGTTGATTTAAATTCCAGAACTGACTGAAATTTTTGTTCGGGGAATAACAAAACAAAAAAAAACGTAACATAAACCAGTTATTCCGTATTTCCAACGATCAGGTTTTCCGTATAGATTAAATTTAATGATAAATCAACACAAAGTAGCTCCACCGCGGGTAATTTGCTATTTTAAATTGTGTCCATGAAAATCTAATTAATATACATAGAGTTCGGTTGATTCTCGTTACACAATTTATGAAATTAAACGTTTGTAAATTAGAATTTTTTAGAGGACGTTTCGAAATGCATTGCTAATTATCGCAGCCGTTGAATTGTTTAAATCTAACAAAAAGCTCGGTAATTTCAACACTTCCGACAGCTTTTTATTTATCTTGCTTGCATGCAATTAAAGCTTGCACTCAATTCATATTTAGAATTAGAATTATTTACGCAAATTTTGTTTTTAAATCTTTTTATACGTATGTACAATTTGACCTGTTACCCTAAGGGTTGAAAATTTAATTTCAATTACTTTTAAGAAGCAAATGTAACATAAATGTTTAGCTAATTATTTTAAAAAAAGTTTATTTAATTGTTGAATACTATAGATTTTGATAAGTTTCTGACGAACTTTTTTTTTTCTATTTCATATAACAAGTTTGAGATCTATACAGCACCGCCAACACTGCATAATCGTTAATGGTAAATGCCAGAATAAAGTCAGTGGTTCCCAACAAGTTCTCTATTAAAAAATTTCTGTTAAATTTTACTTATTCCTCTTTTTTTTTTACAGAAAACCCTCTTATGTTGTACACAGTAAATTGTACCGTTATTTAAAACGTATGCACGTATTTTAAGTTCACTCTGTATAGCTGTAACGTTAACTAGGCGTGTTCCCAATACATTTAAGGAGAATGGAAGGCTACATAGTTTCACTTAAAAGTTAAACGAATGCTTTCTTCCTGGATGCATCTGTTCTATACAATTTAAACTCCTGCTCCCAATGATATATTTTATTACCCCCACTTTACATATATTTTACGGGTTCGGCAGCGAACTTTACGATCCAGCTCTGAACCGTCGTAAAAAAATTCGGCGTTACTACTTCGGCAGGAAATGAAGTTTTCTTTAATTGCCGGGCGTAATCGGTGCTCTTAAAAATCTGGGATGAAGTGTAATCCGGGATTAACAGTGCTCTGTATCCTGTGAGATTTATTTATCCGTGTCTTTTCTTCGATTTAATATACATTTGAATGTTACTCACTGACGTTATGGTATTGGTTGCAAAGAAAATTCTAAACTTAATTCAAACATATACAAATAATTATGTTTATTGTACATATACAAGGTACAACTGTCATTTAAACTCTCAACAGCAAAGCCACATTTACGCTGAACAAGCATTGGTAACATTTTATTGTCCACAGCTGTACATACGCGGTACTATCGGCAGAACCCGCTTACCTCCCTGAAATGCGGACGGGGCAAATACTGATATTACATTGTTGCAAATAATTTCGTTTGTGCCTTAGCAGGCATCCGGCGTATTTGTTTTCGTAGTGTACCGCCCGGGGCCGCTAATAATTACGTGTATACATTCGTCAATTTTGTACGATATCGACCTGGAGTATAATAGTAATACCGTTGATAATTTAACCACTATGTTGACTAACCTTCCGGCAACGCATTTATACTAGATTTGGTGAACTGAAATAATAATTTTGGTTACCGCAAGGGCTGTAAATTTTTAAGAATGGAAATTGAAACCACGGTTCATCGGATAGAGTGCCACGATATTCGTGTAAAAGTAAATTTGTCTTTTTTCTGGTAATTTTTGACAAGCCGTCTCGCGCATTCGGTAACGCTCGTGTTGGCAACACTGATCACAGAAGAGATTGCGCTAGTATCGTCGCTTTGCAAGTACACGGGGTTGTAATTTAACTGATGCCGGGGCATGTCAGTTTAAGTTTTAAACTGCCGGGATGTCGTTTTGGGCACGTGTGCCTTCAACTTTACGGTTTGTTACATAATGAGTCGTAAAATAATACAGCGTCGCACTCACAGAATCATCCAGTCGGTAAACTATAGGCTCCGAGTCGTAAAAAGTGGGTACTAAAGTTTAATGCTTCATTTGTTTACGATAAGTTCGCGTCGCTGCATTGGCGGAGCCGAGGTGTATACGTAGGTATAAATTAACTTCCTTCGGGGGGTGTTTTACAGTTCGTTGGTGACGATATTGACTGTGTATTTGAGCCCTGGGACTGATGAATTGTAAAATAGGTTCCTGGTCGGCACCTTTCATCTCCCGCGCCTGCTTGTTTACCTCTTCAAAATATCCAAAACTGATGTACACGGTGCGTGTTTAAAATTTAGTATTAGAAAATGTATCGTACACGCTTTCTACTGGTTTTTATGAGTGTTGTAAATGATATTAAAATACCGCTAGCAGAAATAATAATATGTTATAAATTTAAATTATAAAGTCATAAGGAATAGTTGGCAACCCTACTAGAAGTTCTACCTTAATTTTTTGTAGTATTATAGCTTAAAGAGACATTCTACAGCTCCTAAAATTTATCACCACACCCTTCTCTCTATGGACATCAATTTGATGACTAACCCCGTGTTTCCTTTTAGGTGAAAGTGATGTTGAGAGTGTCAAATCCCACGTCGGGCTCAGCTGCAGAATCGGGTAGTCCAAACAGTTTTTTCAGTTTGGACAAACGGAAGAAACAAGTCACATTAATCGATCCATCTCTGTGCAGTGGATCAGCAGCGCCGGAGGACAGGAGGGTGGGGGTGGCAGCCCCCAAGATGTTCGCCTTCGATGCCATTTTCTCCCAGGACGACTCGCAGGTAAGAGCGACTACTTTAATTTTCCTTTAGGGATCTAAATAGCTCAAATTATGTTTTCTCATAAAATCGCCTTAGCAACAGCCTCTTTTGGAACACCCTGTATGGATCAACATTATTGTTGCAAATCGATAACAGTTCCTGGTGAAGTCTTCGACGAGCGTTTCATTCCGACTCTCTGGAATCTTAAAAAGATTGAACACGACTTTTACATTTGCGTCCCCCTGCAGGTTGATTGGTTCCCGCGCTTGCAGAAGGAGATCCGACGCGGAGGGGCGCAATCTGGGCGAAGCGACCCGACATCTGATGTTAATAGATGCAGGGACGAGCGCCGCCAAGTTAAATTAGAAATATTATGAGCTGTACGTGATTCCCAATGTTCTGATTTCAGACCGAGGTGTGCTCCAGCGCCCTTACGGACGTCATCCACGCAGTCATCAACGGCACAGACGGATGCCTCTTTTGCTTCGGACATGCTGGGCTCGGTAAGTAATTACTGAAAATCACCTAGAAATTTAGGCCTTTTTTATCTTTTAATCTTTGTGAAAACTTGTAGCCGCGTCTATTTTGTGCCACGAATCATGTCATTGTTTTTCTTTTCGCGGCACGATGAACAAACACCATGTCGTAAATTTTTCCCCTCCGTTTCTGCATAATCAGCCTTATTCAAATTTTATTTAGACCTTAAAAACCATGCACCGTGCACCGCTCTGCCTCCGAACAAAGTCAATTTCATAAATATTACCGAATGTGACGAGACACTTCTGTTCAGATTTCTTGTCGCGGCCGCTTTGCATTTCCAAGGGAGGCGTTTGCATGGAAATGGCACATTACATGGAGTGTTATCCTGCAGGAGTGGCAACTTTCCCCTTTCATTTAAATCTGGTTAGTGTCTGTAAAGTGAGCCCCGGTAGTGGCACCGTGAAATTTATCTTAACACCCGCCACACATATTCATTAAAATTTACCGCTCATAACGCACTTCGTTTCAATTTGCAGACTAGCGTCAGTGTTTCTCGTTTTCGTGGGGCGCGAAGTTACGCTGTTGCGTTGTTGTTAAAATAATTATTATTAGACTGGTGTAAATGAAAATCTGATCATATTATCAGTAAGCCAGACAATTTCTTAAATGACAAGGTACGATATATTCCTTTCGAAAAACTCGACCTGTTCGTTTCGATTTTTTGTTGGAGACGGGATTCAATAAAAGCGAAAATTCTGTTTACAATACAGATCCCGGCGGTAATATTTTTTGCCTACATTTAAAAGTACAAAAGCTTCGCTAATTTATTTTCCCCGTCCGCGAGACTGACGTATTGAAAAAAAAAATCTGCGCGTACACGTCGTAACAATGGATATAGTTCCCGGCACGTGGAAAATTTGCAATTTGATGGAAGTTTTTATACACGACCGGAGCAATGTATGCATACAAAACACTGTATTGGATTCAGCCATTTTTCAGGGCCCGATAAGCCGCCTAATCCCTCTTCCGAATAAATACTGCGCCTATAAAGAAGGATATCTCTCCTGCAGGATTACGGATATTTCCAAATCGTCCCTAAACTTCGCAGTCTTTCTGCTGATGTCGTTAAATTCAGATTATAAAGGAGACAATCCCGTTCATCTGTTAAATGTTATCACGAAATTAAGGAGGAATCCAGTGAAACTGCTTAATGCCCTCCGCTATAAAGGGACCTACGTGCCTTATAAAAAAAGCTCATTACCGCAAGACAAACGCTAGTCAACCGAAGATCGTCATCTCGGGATATTTAAACAGCATCGATCTGTCTCGGATTAAAACGTACGAGGGCAATACCTGGCAGTTGGAAAAAATTTTAATAAGGGGTGGTTTGTAGTACAACGCAACAGTGGAAAATATCAACGGTTAATTTTTGCTTTAGTTTTATAACAAAACAATCTAGTGGACGAAGAGTTTAAAATGCAAGTCGGTGTAATAAAAATAAATGCTCCAATTAGAATTGTACCGAAAGCGGGCACGCTTGAAATTTTTATATTACCTTATTTCGCCATTCGCTGCTTTACATGCAAACTCGAAATGAAGTCTCTGGCTCCCATATAATAGCTTCCTATTTTAGTGGATATTCTCTACGATGCACCTTGTTTGTATTTTCAAACTGCAGCGAGTTCGGGTAATAGAAAAATAGCGCAGGGATAAAGTTATGACTATGAGAAATATATTCCTTTGTCGTCGCTTTCGTCGTTTCGTTAAAAATCAAAGGTTTAATTGTCGGATTCTATGAAAATTAATAACGTTCAGCACTGAGTAAAATATTAAGCTAAGCTAAAACGATTAATTTCTCATTAGTTAACATCTACTGTGTAATTATTTTTCAAATATGTATATGTAAAATATTTTAATCGAAAAATACCCAGTTCCGCGCATAATTAGTGACATTTTTCATCTCTTGTGATTCAATTAAGGGATTAAAGTCAGGGGAAAATTATCAATCGACTCAGACAGCTGTTTACACAGCTCCTCCTAGGTATTTGTATATGGGACTGGTCTGGGTTTAAGAACTCCTAAAAGCTTTATCTTCATTAGACAGATTATATCTGAAAGTGATGGCAATGACTGTAAGCCGAAAGCAATTAGGAGGGGAAAAGTTTGTCTTACACTCATAAAGGATTTTATTAGACAACTCGTTTTTCAGTGGAAGAAGTTCGGTGCCGTTTTTCATTCGGAGGGGCGGACTAAAAGCAAAACAAATGTCCCTGGAAGCGCTGCATCGAATTTTCATCAATTAGCACCAACTTTCTCGAGCTGAACATACTCTAAATGACCAGTAAAAATTCTAGACAGCCTAGACCCAACTGCTTATTTTCGTCAACGAGTAGAAGGTCCTTCAGACAGTCAACAACGCGGTTGTTTTCGAAATTAGCCGGAGCAACACTAATTGGTCTATCCGATAATTGATGACAAAGTTGATTCAGTAATTACACCCCAGAGATACATCGTGTTTGCGATATTTGTTTGTCATTGCCCTCTTCCGTAAAATCTTGCATTTAATACCTTTATAAATTCACTAGTGAAATTTAACGATTGTTTTTTTTCCTAGGGAAGTCATATACGATGTTGGGAACTCCGGAGAACGCCAATACCTTAGGAATAATACCGTGTGCAATATCTTGGCTGTTTAAGGGGATAAATGAGCAAAAACAAAAGACTGGTGCTAGATTTTCTGTGAGGGTATCGGCTGTAGAAATCTGTGGCCCTACGAATCAGTTACGGGACCTGTTGTCAGGATATTCTAATGGTAAGTAGTGCAATTATAATATAAATATTGAAATCCCTTATTTGTTAAAAACAATGTTACTGACAGACTTGATTTTAACAATTTGCAATTATTATTTAGTTGCCTGAATGATATTTAATAAAATATGTATTTATTTAACAGTCAGTATAACGATATAGGAATAATAGTAATCTGTAATATCGATTATATTGTCTCTAAGTGCGCAAACTTAAATTTGGATCGTACTGGCCAGGCACTTGTCCCTGGTTATATAACTGCAAGTAGTCAAAGTCGACGTTCGATCGCCTCTCCAACGAGAACTCGTCGAAACCTTCACGATCTACATCTTACCATGTATTCTGCTTAAAAGTGCTATTTTCTACACATTTCACATTGCCTTTCTCGTTACAATGTACGGATAGGTACTTTCTTAAAAATACAATGCCCACAATAATTTCATTAGAACGTTAAAAATAAAATACCTACTACATCATTCATTAATGCATTTATCAACTTTATGACCGACGCAGCCATTTTAGTACGTTGTTATTCAAACATTATTATGTTAATTATTATATTCCGAACCGTAATAAATTATTAAATAAATATCGCAAGCTCCTGTCCGTTGCCCGTGCAACTGCAGCTGTAAATGCGGCTCTGCCCTGGCCAACGCCGATAGCCGCCGATAAATTAATCGGCATTGTTTAGTGCATATTAAAATAGGTTTGCCTTAAATAAATATGGCTGGCATTAAGTGTATTCACGTACCATTAAACCGGTATGAAATACCGTCCGATGTCCCTTCTATTATTATTCAATAACTATTAATTTCGCCATTCATTTGCCATTGCGTCCATTACTCGTTGTATTTCCTGTCGGATTAATGTACTACCAGCCGTAAAATACGGCTTCCCGCATTCCGCGAAATAAATCTACGCCTTTTTAATTCCCATCACCTACTTGAAATAAGGGATATATTTCCGCTAATGAAATGGTTTTACTCAAAATTCAGCTGTTAATTTATTTTTAAGCTCAATTCTCGTTTTTAAAAACATAACAGCGGAGATTTTCGTCTGGTTTGGTAAAATATTTAGCCGAAAAAAATATTTTTTGAGAAAGAACATCGTGCATTTTTTTGCAGAAAAATGACGAACTGTTAGGTTGTAGTCTTTTATTTGATCGACGGAAAATTAATTTCATCGGGACTTATTTTTTGAGTAATCTCGTATATTTGATTATGCGATAAAATTTGAAAGTTTTTATCTTCCACCTACTAAACTCTTCGCGTCAGAAAACCCAAATTTCGCAAAGTGCATTTTTATTCAATTAAACCCAGTTTCAATTTCCACTCCTAACGCCAACCGAGTTGTTCCTTTTTGATGAATTCCGGTAAAACTTCACTACACTTTTGAATTTACGTTAAGGTGAATGTAAACGAATACCTGCCGGGAACACTCCAGTTTACCCACGTGCGGTGTTGAATTTTTAGAGGTCCCCGAGAGCGACATCTGTCGACGATAAGACCTATATAGGGTGTTCGAGAAATCCGACCAGAAATCTTGTCCGTTTTTGTTTGACAAACAAATTTCTGCAAAGGTAAAAGTAAACACGAGTGAACCGACACGTGGGCTCGAATTTGTAAGAGCGTATATCTGGGAAAAGATTAAACATAAACAAAGGTAAAATGATGTATGAGGTATCAAGACCGAACCGGCGCTCGATCCATCATAGTCGCGGTGGCCATGAAAGAAACAGACATGGATACGACAGCGGTACCACAATAATCCATAGTGGAAGACGGGGGGGAGACCCGTACATGGATTTTGTTTTTGTTGTGTTCCTGCGTGTTTTCGTATACACAATGAAGCGCTGCTCTGGGTTTGGGATGATGCAGGACTTACAATTTAAAGGTTCGACTGGGAAATAATTTGGGATTTGGGTTTAATATGAATAATTTCAAAATAATAAAAAGTTTTCATATTTCATTTTTCATTTATTCAACAAGTCCAATTAATTGAGGTACCTACTTGCGTTACAAACCCAGGAGCAACAAATCAAACAAACGTTATTCGTGACCCCTCCGAAATATATTTATTCAATTCGCAGTAATAACAAAGCGCCCGAACGCAAAATACGCGTATACGCACAATGAGAAGTACAACACAAACACTGATATCTAAATTCAAATCACAGACTGTAATCTAGAGTGCCATAGCCAATCCCGAAGTTTATGAGTTTCGTGCCTAGCGGTGCAGCTTGAATTTATGTGAGATTAGTTTTAATTAATTTAGGTAATTATCCTAATATTATACTCTCCGTCGTGTGTAGCTAAGGCCGAGGAATGCTCTCTATGGCGCTGGAAAGCTCTAGGAAATACTGCCTAGCTCACGAACTCCTTAGAAGTCTTAATGAGATCTTTGCGTCGAATCTGTAAATCTTTCTAGGAATAACTTTCACTTCTTTGGGTACTTTTACTATTGTTATAATAATAATACATATAATACTGAATATCGATTCAGCTTTTGAAAAATAAGTTGAGTTAGGGTTCAGCAAGCAGTCTTGAAAGTAGGACAGACAAGATTTTACTGAAATTTTAGCTATAACATTTAATAATTTGAGTAATAACATTGAAAAAATCCAAAGTTATGCAAAAACCTCATTTATGTTATAGTATTCCACGTTCAAATGTATTTCACAAAATTTTTCACAAAAGAAAATTACCTCTATAGTATAAAAAACACAGAGATGAAAATCGCTCTTACCCTTGCAATTTTACATACATAATTAAAAAACCCAGTCTAATGGGAGGATTTTTATTCACTTTCCATGTGAGTAAGAATGTGTTTCATAGAAATATCTACACTATTTGGGAACGCAGTTAAAAAAAAACGTAAAGAAGCTAGTTTTTATAGTTACGTAGGTGGTTTTCATGTAACTCTACGTCACGTGGAAGCAAGGAAAATCCTTAGCGCCTTGGAGGGATATAAACACGAGATACGTCAGCGGGAATGAGGCAGATGTGAGGAATCTCCCGACGGATTCTTATTAGCGAAAATAGTATTTCGGGGGAGTGTTACAAGGTGTCTTACATATTGTCGGAGCAGGCTGACATCGGAAGCAGATGTGTTTTATTGTAACAACATCGAAAGGCTGTGAGAAAGTTTGCCGTTATGAAAAACACCGCCGACTTCCCTATTAGCAAACTTGATAGAAGGAGCACTCTGATTAAAATTCCTTAAAGTTGCGTTACGTTGAAATTAAAAACACAACTCCGGTATTTCTCGGGGTCGGGAAATTAATTATTTTTTAATTCCTGGGATATTCTAATTCCATAAAGGGGGGGCCTTAATTAGATTGTAAATTTTTGTGATTAAAAAATTAACTGCATATTTTCGACTTTCCGAAGCGAAAATGTGATTGAATTTATTATTAAATTACGCCGTGGAGGAAATTTGGGTTTAACTAATTTAAAAAAAAAAACATAAATCTTGAAAACTTTCCATGTATTCTAATTTAGGCAATATCAATATTTTTACATTTGTTACACTTTTTTTGTCATGTCGTTCCGCTTTCCACCAAAGGTTATCTTTATGCGTAATTAAAAAATACTCAGGATATAGGTTAAAACAAGTTTCTTGCATTCCTCGCACGAGCACAACGTGAATATGGAGGGCATGGCAAAAAAATTAATCGTGATGGCGTGCAACCCGCACTAAATATTTTAAATGCGATTTTATGGCTTAACATGACACTATCGCAATCATAAAAAGTTTTACGACGGCGGATATAAATTAGTATTAAGGTAAAATAAAAGTAAATTCATACTAAAATGAAGGCAACTTGTTATATTGGGGTTGCTGTAGGATGTTCATTAATATACAATTGTCCATATATATTACTACTATATAGAGAATACAAACTCATGAGTAGTATAACTTTGATCCCTATATATTTGAGTTTAAAATAACTGTACTCGTTTTATTAATTTTTTCTTGAAACCGTATCGCTCCCGTAAAAGAAAGCACAACCGGATATGCTCTAAAGTTGATGTAAGTTTGCTGCAATGCACCTTGCTGAAAATTAATACCACTGTCAGCAGCTATCAAGTTAGACGCTTTAAATGTACACTACGAAGAAGTGAAATGTAAGATATGCAAATTGAACAGGGGATCTTCATTAATACTTTTGCCGGAAAGTAATTTATTACTGGGAGAACGCCGAGTTTCCTCATAATTATTTTTACGAGCAGGCGTGTCGTGTCCATTGTCCTCTTAATGTCGCAGAAAAACAGAAAATTCGTATCCGCGATAATTTTTAAGATGCAAGCGCACCAAGCGGCGAAAGCAGTAAGCTCCGAAACAAGGTAATTTTGACATTGCCGTTCGCGTTTACACATTCATTTGAACAACATTTGTCTTATTTGCCATTATTATTAGTAATTTTGTTATCAAACTGCGGTTATTTCACTTTTGTGTTATTTTATAGGTTTCAAATATTTCATAAATAAATTTTAAGGCAAGTATTTATGTCTACTTTATTTGTCTCTAGCATTACAATGTAATGTACATTTTATTAAGTTGTAACTATGAACTTATCCGTTGTGGAATACATTTCCTATTTACATATATGCTAACGAAAACTCTCGTTGTATATTAGAAGGAGAGGCAGTTTTTAAGGCTGATCATGTGGTACTATATGGGAAAATTGAGCAGTTAATTTAAATTTAGAAATTTATATTATGTCTGCAGACTAGTGCCCTTACTTACTAACAACCCTCATGAAATTCAGGGAGTATTATCTATCGGCAATAATATTTTGAAAATTTCTTCAATGGTTTGATGAAAACTTAATTCTGGATTTTTCTTGGACCATGAAGAGCAAACTTGAACTGAACAATAATAGTTTGACAGTTTCTTCTTTCTATCCATAATTGCTGAAATTTTCCTCACACTATTTTCTTAAAATAACTGTGTTCAAAAAACGAACACTAAATTCAATTTTAAATAAAAACAAAACGAAATGTCACACACAGAAGAAATATTTACCTTGTTTCGCTAGTATCACTTGTCACCGCCAGAGGGCGAGCTCTTAGCTGCATTCGCGAATAGGTACAGAACAACACGGTTTTATTTCTGGAAAATCTTGGATAACAAATCCAGAGTGTCAAACTTTTTTAAAAACAGTTTTATCGTAAAAATCTTTATAATCCTTTAGCTGATTTTATTGAAATTTGGTAGTTATTTATGGTAGAAAGGGGCTTATTTGGCCCTAACTAGATTAAAATTATTCCAGTCCAGTGGAGTTCCAGGAGGCACTTAAACCATTATTTTTGACAAAAAAAATGTGCGCTACTAACTTTTTTAAAACTTTTGTCTCGATTTTTTTCGTATCTTGTTTCCTTTTTGGAGAAAAAAAATAAAAATCACTTTATTTGCAACATCTACGTCGTCAAGGGTGTAGAGACACAGCTTTTACACCACACCTATCAATTACTAATAGTAAAAGTGGCAAATATGATTTTTGACAGTATGACATTAAAAGTACAGGAAAATCTTTAGATCTGTGCACGATTCCGTACAAAACTAGTAAAAGAAGGATGTATAGCACACATCGTCATAGTTTATTGCCCTGGGAGATTTCGCTCCGCGCGGCGGCACTGATTTATCATTCCGTTCTCGTTTCCAGACTCGGAGCAGTCGCCCGGCATGTACCTGCGGGACGATCCCCTGTTCGGCAACCAGCCCCCGCACTGCGAGCTGCGGGTGCCCACCGCCGAAAAGGCTGCCCACTACTTGGACGCGGCGGTGGAGTGTCGGGCCCCCGCCCGGGAAGACTCGAGGGATTCGCATCTGCTGTTTACCCTGCACGTCTACCAGTATAGCGTCGCCGGTAAAGGAGGCGGTGAGTAAATTAGGCCCGCAAACACTTTGACGGACCCGGCCGAGGGGTGGTGAGGAATCGGCAAGTGCGTATTTCGTTGCTTTGCAAACACTGCCGGGGAATATCGTTCTTTTCGCTGCGTTTTAATTGCCATTTCTTAAAAGTGATGTTTTTCACTCGCTCAGCGACAATTAAGTAAAAAAAAAATGCCTGAACAACAACTAAGACATAAATTTTGTACATCGGATTTGAGGTAATCTCGAACAATTAATTGAGGTACCTACATAAGAGGAGAACACTTATTCCCCGCTTAATAGTGTATTTAAAAGTAACGGCAACAGAAAAGTTGCCCCATTAACCGCCGCCAATTTATGAAAATTGGATTCCTTATCGCCTCTCGGCGCGGGCGGCGCGTCTCTGTCCCCGCGGCGAACTTATTTCCCATTCTCCGGCTCGCCGCTCCATCCAATCCCTTACTAATCTAAGAAATCGTTCCGCAGTCGCCGGCGGCCGGAGCCGTCTGCATCTGATCGACCTGGGGAACTCCGAACGAGGGAAGGCGAGCGGCGGGATCCCTCTGTCGGGCGTGGGCAACATCCTCCTGGCCATATTCAACGGCCAGAAGCACCTGCCCTACAAGGAGCACAAGCTGACCCACTTGCTGAAGGACTGCCTTAGCTCGCTGACCTGCCACGCCGCGATGATAGTCCACGTCTCCCCCTTCGCCCAGAACTACACGGACACCTTGACCACCGTGCAGTTGGCGTCGAGGATACACCGAATGAGGAGGAGAAGGATCAAGTTCGTGTCGTCGGCAGCGGGGAACGGGTCGGGAGGGAGTTCTGGGGAGGAAGCCACGAGGACCACGGGGACCAGCAGCGAGCCTGATCCTTCCAGTAGCGATTTGTCCGCGGACACGGTGATTTACGTTGGTCCCGCGGATGACGCTACTGATGGGGAACATCCCCCTGTGTACATACCCAGCCTTAACTCCGGCGATAATCGGTGTTCCATGAGCAAAGCTTTAAGAGGTAAAGGTTGAAATTTTTAAACATTGTCATAAGAAAATGTGAAAAAGGTTTTATAGAATACACCGACATATAACTCTAGTTTCGAGTACAAATGAATTTATGGTAAAAATTTGGTGAACTCATTTTGGAGATCGAAGGTTCTTTGATGCGACGAATTCAAATCTGATTATAATTTTGCTGTTACTTTTTAGAGGGCGCCACTTGCGGCACTTCGCGTGTCTTTAAAATGTTAAAACAAATACACTTAGATCTTCATGTGGTTATTGGTGAACTATGAAGCCTTTGATTTCACGTCTTGATTAAGTTTTTTTTTAATCGCATTTTCTTTTGTAGGTTCCAGTGCAGAACAACGACCTTCCCAAGTTCCTAAGCCCCAAAAGTCCGAGGAGAAGCCCTCCTCCCACAGAACCACCGTCAAAACGTGCCAAAGCAACAAGACCTCGCCCGCCCACATGAGTTCACCCAAATCGTCCCCCAGCCGGATACCATCCATTAAAAACAAAAGCGACCCGTCCAAACACCCAGCGAGCGGCGCAAGCGACGAACAGTGGATCGACGGACCTCGAATATCGAAATCCAAAGTGGCAGAGGCGCGGCATCTGATGAAGGAAGCCTGCCACGTGAAGAAACGCGAGACCTGGGTGGACGGTCCGATGCAGGCCGACGGCTCTGCGGGCTACGGTTATATGGACAGTCACAAGAAGAACATGATAAGGAAATGGGTGGAGCACCAGACTATCCAGATACAGAAGTCGAAATACGTCCACCCCCGCACGCAGGACATCAAACCTCCCAGAGAACTGACACAGTTCAAAAACTGTGACGAAGACGAGGTCGTCAAGCCGCTTAATTCGAAAAAGCACGATGTAGTGGAGGAGAGCGTGATTCGGACTGGGTTGAAGATGTCCGCAGTCGCTAACGATGTTATACCGGAGTGTAACACGCCTGAAGAAAAAGAGGTTGTAGAAGACGAGGATATGGAAGACGACGAAGAACCGGAGATTCCCCCCGCTCTGCCTCTAATCCAGCCGTTAAGCAGTCGAGAAGTGTCCTTGGAAAGCTTGGACATGCTGTTGAAAGAAAGGATGTTGTCTAACGCCGAGTACAACAGTTACCAGAACAGCGCCTACGAGGACCACGGTGAAAGCGAAGGCGACGAAATGCTGGAAATCATAGAAGTGGAGGAACCCCTCGAACCCGTCCCGACACAAGACTGCTGCCTGCAAGTAACCGAAGAAGACATAGCTCTGTGTATGGGCTATGCAGAAAACCCCTTACCAGAGGTCGATCAAGAGAACCCCCTAGACCACCCCCTGAGAATACTAAGCCAGGAAAACCTCACGGTGGTCTCAACCTTTACCGATTCCATGTCCGTATTCACGGACCTGGAAAGACTTCTACCCCGTCATCGTTTCGATAGATACGGGTTGTACAACGACGACTACGAGGACCCCGACAATCCCTACCCGAGGAACGGCAATCTGGACGAAACCACCCGTAAAAAATTCGACCAGCTGGCGCGACTACACGAATTGTATTCTAACAGGCTGGCTAAGGCGACAGTAGCCAACTCGGAAACGTACCAGCAGCAAAAACAGAACAGGGTTCTCACCAGGTGCGGATCCCTAACTCTAACCGACATGCTGTACGGAGGAGGCGAAGGAGGTCACGACAACAGCAGCATATACAGCGAACCCGCGTACGTCCAAGAGAAGTTCTGCGAGAATTGCAAGGTCAACATGTCCCGACCGGCGACGGCGCAGAATTGGTACACCGACAGTTATCTTTCGGCGAGCACACAGGATCTGACGGGGAAGAAGTCGTATGAATCCACCTTGGGCAGCCGGTTCCAAAGGTACTGCCACAAGTACAGGGACAATAACCTGGCATACCTGCGCCATCCCGATGGCGCGTCCAATCCGAATTTAAAGGAAGAGAGCAGCAAGCGGATGCCCGGGAATGGCGCCTGTTCAACGGAAAAAAACTTCGAAGGCGATCCCGTCGAGTCGATCGTTTCCCAGCCCCTACCGCCCCCCAACAGTCTTCCATCCGTCGAGAGAATGAATCGTGCCATTCTGAGTCTGGAGACGGGGGTGACTGCCATTAAGTTGGGTCACAAGTCCGAGGGATACGACAGCGGTCACGATTCTACGCCTAGGACGTCCAAGCACAGCCCCGCCGCCATCTCCAGGAGGGCGGAGAGTGGCTACGACAGCGTGGTGAGAGACAGCGAGAGTTCGAGCATCGATTCTGAACCCAGCAGGTTGTCTCATTTCCACAGTAGGAGAGGTAAATGTAAGCACAAGCATGAGAAGTCGTTCTGTTCATGGTTTCTCAATCCGTTCACTTGTAAATATATTGACGAACCCCCCGAGACGCACTTCTAAGCTTGACAGGTTTTCGTTGTTCTTTTCTCGAATTTTCCCTTTGTACGTTCGTCTCAGGATGACCTTGGGCTGTATTTCTATAATGTATTTTCAATTGTCTGTCCATTTCTACAAGCGATCTGTGTTTCTGTACTACGTCTTGCTCTTAGAAAAAATTATTTCACAGTAATAGTGAACTTGTTGAAAAAATGTACTGAGTAGAACACTAGTTTTGAATGTTTCTCTTTAAAAACTCTAACCATACGTAGAAATTAAATTATTCAACGTAGAGGTTCAAAATTTCATGTCATTGAAAACAAAAACGGGTTTTTCCTTAAAAAATTGGAAAAAACGGAAAAATTCCAACAAATTTAATACTCATTCACTACGACAACAGTTTTTGAAACTTTTCGCTCACCGAATGTGGGCGATTTATTGTTTTCTTGCCTCCTACCTGCGTAAATATTAATTTCGCTATCGGCAGTGAAGAGTCAGCTTTTACTAAAATCTGGAATAGAAATAATGTACCAATACGGAAACTCTAGAGTTATCTGGGAATTTCGTACATCTGGAAATGTCAGGAAAACCAAGGAATTTATCAAATTTTGATAGAAATTTTTCAAATTTTATTCAACTTTATTTGTTCTGAGATGCCACCTATTTCATTGAAAAGTAAACTCACTTATCAGCGACTGCCATTAATAATCTGTTTGTGCCACATATATGAGTAACCTTTACTCATAATGATGCCACAGAGAAAATAAATAAGGGGTTATGTTTCTGCATAAATTGTCAATGCCAAAATGTGACTTCCAGAGCCATCTTTTGTCTTGAAGTGGAGCTACATTATTTGTTTAAGCTCAGAAAACTGTTAATAGAGAGCTCTTCAATTTTTACTTTAAAAGAAAATAATAATTTTAATTGGCAAAAAAAATAAATTTCTTGATTTTAAAAAAAAAAAATGGTTATTTATTGATCCAAATCTAATAGCAATAATGTCTTTTGTTAATTTTGACTAAATTTAGATGCCCATATTTAAAAATAAAAAAACGAGTATCATCAGTTTTTTATTTTTATAATTGGTGCTTTTAATTTTAATTTGACTACATATTTTTTAGTTATAGAACAGATATGGATACTAATAACGGAGTAAATATTTAACAAAATAAAGTTCTTAATAATTCAATCAATAAAAAATATTTGCTGATTTTATATCATATTATTAATTACATATTAGAATTAATTGACATTTTTATTTATTTATTTTAATGTCGACTTCGGCACGGAAATTTATCCAATTCCGACATTTGCAATTATTGTAAAATTTACATGACACGTAGAGAACTTTCCTGATAGTTCCAGATCTATAAATTTACCTGAAAATTCTAGATCTTCGAGACTGATATAAGTATGCCAAGAGCATTTTATTTTCGAATGAGAAGCATCAGACGTGAAATCTAGAGATCATAAATGAAGATTTATGCATTAATTTTTTTTTCTGAACTGGATTTTTAATTAAGACATTTTAACTATTTTTTCTGTTTAGTTATTAGGAACTGATATTTTTTTCTTTACGTTGCTCACATGAAAAATTAAATTTTGTTTATTTTTTTTTCGATAACGAAATCTGGGAGCATCCCGATCTCAAAAACATGAATTTTTTAAACTGTTATTTTCATATCGATTAAAGTATATTCCAGCAAAGTATCTAGAAAAACATTTTGATAGGCATTTTAAATTTTGAGTTTGTTCCTTCAATTTTTCCAGTTTTTTTTCTAATCGTTATAGTATCTCTAATTCGATCGTTATTTTTATTTTCATTTCATTTATATTGATAATTTAATTGTTACAGTTAATATATTTGCAACAAATTTGAAGAAGAAAACAAGAGAAATAAATTTTCTTCGCAAAAATTAAGACTGTAAGTACCTAAAATGTGTTGGTCTGCAGAGTGTATTCTACTTGTACTTGTTATTATTTTTTTAAATACGTACTATGTCGAATATTTCGTAATGTGGAAAATTTTGCAGCAGGTAGAAATGCAGCTCAGAATTCGTTTAAATTTTTCTATTAAACCTTATACATGAGTTGAATAAATTGATAGTAAACGTACGTCATTTTCAGACATTTTGGACATGGAGTAAAGTGGCTGTTTTTAATCGAATTAACAAAAGGCACCTCTATTTAAGTCTAATACATAATTAAGTGTAAATGTGAAACCGCTGAAACATTGGGAGATATTTTTGCAATTATATGAGTCTGCTATTGTAAATTATAAAGTGAGTATTTTTTAAAATTGAATTTCCAGTTTAGCTTTTTTGTAATATCGAGATAATCGAAAGACATGTGTAAATTAAATTCAACCAATCAGTATGATCTGTATACGTTAAAATGTGTCAAATATATTGTTAGGATTGATTTTTATCGGTGACATCTTCGAAATATTTTGTACATTCTGCATATCAAGTCGACTTAAGAAGGGATCAAAATTTATATCTTGCTAACAATTTTTCTACCCATTAAGCTAAAGACTGCTTGTCAATTTTGATCTCAACCACTAAATTTTATACAAGGGCTTCTTTATATCCGTATACTGCCTAATATTTAATATTTTATTTGTGATAAAGTAGTTTATATTTTGACTATTGTTCGTTTCTAAGATTATAAAAATTTATGTAAATTAGTGTAAATTTGTGTATTTATTTCTATTTTACATTGTTATAATCATTTGAATTTATTTGTAATATAGCCGTTAGAAACTATTGCAGTTGTATTGAGTATATGAATAAAATATTTATCTCTGTTTGTGTCCGTTCAACTACATTTCCTAAAGTTAACTTTTAAAAGTGCTTTGCCAAAAGGTGTCGATCTTTAAAAAATATTTTGTATGCCGATGAATTCTGTAATTCATATAAATTTTTAAGAATTTAGTTCAGTTTAGAGTTCACGGAATTCACTCAGGACATGTCAATTCGAGTGATTTTATATATTAAAAATTAACACACATTTACAAGAAAACGCAAAGAAATTTAGTTCAAGCTGATGTAAATTGAAAAATACAAAAAAATTTGTTAATAAACTAAAACTTTCATTTGCATTTTTTTTTATTGAAAACGGAAAAAGACAAACTATTAAATCACACATTATTAGATTAGTTTGTGCGAAATTCAAATATGTGATCGAATTTCAAGGTGAAGAAACGACATGTAACTTTTGTTTTTCTTATGGGAGCCGTAGTCAATGTTCATATTTTTGATTCATCACTTTTTTCTAATACTATAATATGTCGTATGATTTCCTTTACTTTTTTGTTGTTGTTGAAACTTGAAATTATAAATTCTTATAATGTGAGTTGAAAATGAAACAATCGACTGTTTCCTTAAAAGAAATTTGTGATGTTAAATTGTTAAATCTTTGTCTACAAAGTCAATCAACTCAGAATAATCCCTACATTTTCATTCTACATTTCAAATGTCATGCAGATTTTTAAAATGAAACAAAAAATTTAACATTATAGTAAAAAAAAACTGCTAAGTGGATTTGTTGGGATGTTGAGTTTCCTTTGATGGCAAATATACCCGTAAAAGAGAAAGAAATACAACAGCCATTCTGTAGGATAGAACTTGTTAGGATAGGTCTTTGGCAAATAGGCAACCAACAATTCATTTTTATAGATTTTATTGCATAGTTTGCCTAAATATGAATTAATACACAAATTAAATAACAGACTTTCCCCCAATCTGCGTTAGAATGGAGGAAAGTCTGTTATTTGTGCATTAATTTATATTTGGACAAACTGTGCAATAAAATCTATTTGCTATAGAGCCCTTATGAACTAATAGGTTATTGATTATATCCAAAAAAAAAACAGGGTTAAAAGGAACTATGACATTCAAGCAATTTTATTGCATGAATAGTTCAGAAGGTCATTTTAGATGAAAAAACCACGGAGTGCTATTAAATTAGAGGGTGGAAATTGAAGATAGGGGTGAAAATGCACCCCTTTCCGATTTTTTATTGTAGTTTGAAAACAAAACAAAATTTCACTATAGTTCATAGGAAAAATTATTTAGAGAATTGAATTTCCCATCGAAAAGGCTTATTTAAAAACTAAAAAAAATCAAAAAATCTTATTTTTTGCTTTTTTAAAAATTGTTTATTAACGATTTTTTGCATAAAATTTTCCTTTTAAATTTTTTAAATGAGCCATTTCGATGGGAAATTCAATTCTCTAAATAATTTTTCCTATGAACTATAGCAAAACTTTGCTTTGTTTTCGAGCTACAATTAAAAAACTGAAAGGGATGCATTTTCACCCTCATCTGCAATTTCCATCCTCCAATTTAATAGCACTCCGCGGTTTTTTCAACTAAAATGACTATTTGAACGATTCATGTAATAAAATATCTTGAACGTCATAATTCCTTTTAAAATCCTATAAACGTTTAGGCATTGTATAAGTAAATATAATAATATAATCCCCATATAAATTTTGTTAACCAGTAAAATGATACGAAAGATAGTGTGGACATCTATCGGCTGTCTCCTTATTAATATTTCTGAAATTTGTGCTAAAGAACTAACTGTAGGTCTAGGCGGTCTCTACTATACTGTTATTATACAAGGGGTATAGTAATTCGTTTGTAGATGGCTCTAGGTAAGACTGGAATAAAAAAAATCGCCACTACACAATGCATAAAAAACTGGTGTTGAATCGGTGTTCTGTTTACTGTATACATAGGTATTTAAAATAAATTAATAATGGCAGGAAATATATGTCAATATTATAAATGTGGGAAATTTAAAGCAAAATTTCCCAATGTAATATTACATCGATTTCCATCGGAATGATGTCTCTATCTAAATTAGTTCTGGAAATATAAGAGATACCTATACTTATGCGAAAAAATAAAAAAATGTAATTTTGACAAATTTATTTTTATTTATATTTATTGAAATAAAACATATTAGGTCTACCAAAAAATTTTGTAATTGACCATTCCAGATGGTTGGGGAATTAATGTATCATTCTATAAAAGGGTCGCATGTGTCGTCGCCGGGGGGTATATTCGCTCCGTTTAAAATACGCATCTCGATGGGCATCATAACATCATATTGTATACACTATACACGGTGGCAGATCTACTACACCAGGAAAATTAGCGAAAATAAAAGAGAAACTCGAAAAAAGTCTTATCCGCGAGATTATTGTAAAATTGTCTAAAGGAACATAATACAAGACATCTCTCGTCTCGTGAATCACTTTCTTTAGCTAACTTTTTTATTTAAACAAATAAGTGAGGAAAACAGTTTTTTCACTTTGCAGGGAAAAGCATCAATAACTATCGGATTTGTTGTTAAAATTTTATAAAACCTATGACAATTTGAGGGTTTTGTCATACTATAAAAGTGTGCCAAAAGTGGGCGCTGTAGGTGCAATAGTTTTCGCACAATTCTATTTGTTTATAGCGGAGGCTCCAAAAGTTATGAACTTTAAGCCTCTGTACAAACGTTAATTTTCAATCAAACATGATTCTGAAAGCGTCATTGTAATCTTAAAGACGCAATTAAGCGACCTATTAAAAAATATCACGGTTTTTTTGACATTAACATTCTCAAATTGTGCATTAAGAAACCGTGCGTTTTTCGCTTATAAACAATTTGAATACCATTGTTGCTATTTATGCTATTTCACCGAAAATAGATGCAATGGATAGCTGGCAAAAAAATACAGTTTTAAAATAAAAAAAG